>NC_037675.1:71457436-71638781 GCF_003255815.1 Theropithecus gelada | reverse complement strand
AACAGAAAACCAAAAACCACATACAAATAAGAAATAGCTATAACAAATAGAAATAAATAATGAAAGGGAAGACTTAAGCATTAACAATAATTACCTTAAATGTAAATGATCTTAATACACCAATCTAAAGACAGAGAGAAGCAGAGTGGGTAAATAAACATGACACAACACTATGCTGTGTATAAAAAATTCACTTTAAATCTAATCAAATAGGCTGAATGTAAAAGAACTGAAAAAGATTTACCATGCAAACATTGATTTTAAAAAAGCAGGAGTGGCTACATACTTTCACACACAAATGAGTACAAATATAACTGAGGCAATCTGAGTAAGCCCAGGAAATTGTATTGATGTCAACAACCTAGTTATGTTATTGTACTATAGTTTAATAACTATATTTTTCTTCCATTGGGAGAAACTAGGTAAAAGCTATATGAGATCTATTATTTTTATAACTATGTATAATTATCTCAATAAAATTTTCAATTGAAAGTCTGAATGAGTAGTTTAAAATCTTCCTAAAAGGAAAACAAGCTTTGATGGTTTTATAAGCTAAACCTAAAGGTCAAGAAATAAATAACTCCAATGTTGTATCATTGAACATTCTTCAATTCATTTTAAGAGATGGTATAATCATGACACTCAAATCTAAGAAAGAGGGCACAAGAAAGAAAATTATAGCTTGCTCTCAATCATGACCATGGATTTAAAAATCCTACACAAAATAATACAAAAAATTAGCCGGGCATGGTGGTGGGCGCCTGTAGTCCCAGCCTCTCGGCAGGCTGAGGCAGGAGAATGGCATGAACCTAGGAGGTGGAGCTTGCAGTGAGCTGAGATTGCACTACTGCACTCCAGCCTGGGTGACAGAGTGAGACTCCATCTTAAAAAAAAAAAAAAAAAAAAAAAAAATCCTGCAGAAAATATTAAGTCAGATTTAGCAATGTATAAAAAAGATAGTATATTACAACCAAGTTGAATTTATTTTAGTAATGCAACATTGTTTCAACATTTGAAAATCAATCAATATAATTCAGTATACTAAAGATTAAGGAAGAAAGACTATATAATCAGATCCAATAATGCAATTACTTGGCTAAAATCCAACATCTATTCATGACTAAAATAAAAAACAACCATTAGCAAACTAAAATGAACCTACAACAAACATCATACTTATCTGTGCAACAATGTAGCATTCTCTTTAAGATTTATTACAAGACACAGATTATGTATTACCATTTTCATTAATCATTGTTCTGGAGTTCCAAGCCAGCACAGTAGGCAAGAAAAGAAATAAACATATAAAGATTGAAAAAAAAAAGTAAAACTGTCATAAATTACAAAGGTTGTGATTTTTCTTTGTAGAAAATCCCAAATAATCCACAGATAAATTACTTGATTAAGAGCAATTAGCATGTCTATTACATAAAATACAGTTACATAAAATAATTATGTTTTATTATGACCACAAGAAACTAAAAATAATATTTACAGGATCCTCAATATGTAAGTACCTAGACAAGCTAGCAAAAGGTAAACAAGACCTTTACTAAGGAAATTATAACTCTTTCACAAATTAGTTACCAAAAGAAGAGATATACCATATTCATGGATTGGAAGACAGTATTAGAAAGATGTCAGTTCTGTCTCAAATTGATGTATTTATTTAATGCAATTCCAGTGAAAACTTTAAAAAGTATTTTGCTGATATTGAAATGGGAAAGTTCCCTTATGCCTCTGGAAGGGCGTGCAACGAGGGTGTGGCTTGCTTCTTAGGTGCCTGGATGCTCAAACCTCTAGCAGGAGCATGCAGATGGGTAGGTTGTGGGGCTCTGAACCCAAGGCAGCGTCTAGGGGTGAATGTTTACAGCTGAAGCCCCAGTGGGCATGTGTTACAGTATGCTCTTTCAGTTTAGCTGTCCGTAGGTGGCTTGTGTTAGCTCAATTAGACCCCTTCCTCTATCTGTCCCTTAAGGACAGAGGGCTTTCTGTATCCCAGGGTTTCCTGCCTTTGTGTACAGGAAGAATCGGATTACACATGGGCTTGAAGAATGAGTGCAAGGTTTTATTGAGTGGAAGTAGCTCTCAGCAGATGGAGGAGCCAGAAGGGAGATGGAATGGGAAGGTGGTTTTCCCCTGGAGTTGGGTGCTCAGCAGCCGGGCTCTCCTCCAACCGCCCCAGCCAAACTCCACATTGTTCTGCCAGTCGCCTGCTGGCATCTGTTGGTGTGCTCTTATGCCCATGCATTCCTCTTGATGTCCAGCCGCTTGTGTCTACGTTCGCTGGTGTATTCCTTTCACCATCCAGCTGCTTGTGTCTCTGCCCACTAGGGTTTTGGGGGTTTTATGGGCACAGGATGGGGGTGTGGCAGGCCAGGTGGTCTTGGGAAATGCAACATTTGAATATGAAAACAGAAATGTCTGTCCTCACCTAGGCCTGTGGCTGCAAGCCTGGGGTGGAGCCCTATCCAGGGACCATACCCTTCCCTTCCCAGCATTTCCCTGCCCCCCCCATATCAATATTATGGGAAGAATATTGTGGAAGAAATAAAGTGCCAAAAATAGCCAAAACACTCTTGAGAAAAAACTTCAAGATGGGAGGAATACCTATCAGATATGGAGAGTCTTTATATAACTCTAGTAATTAGGGAGAATGTACTATTAGTGGAGATGTAGACAAGTATTTCAGAAGAAAAGAATGGAAGCCTTGGAAAAACTCATCCAAATATTGAAACTTGGTATATAATAGGGTTGACAGCAGATAAACAGAAAAAGGATATTTCTTACATAAATGATGCTGTAATAATGGAAAAAATAACTCACATTATACACAAAAATTAACATCTATCAGATGGCTCAAGAATCTAAATGTCAAAGGCAACTATGAAAGTTCTCCAGGGCCTTTATACACGCTGGTCCTTGTGTTCAGAATGTTCTATTATGCCCTCTGACTGTTTAACTGCAACTCACCCTTCAGATTTCAGCTTATATATGACTTCCTCAAACAAGGCTCCTTAGTTGTCCTGGTTTAATTAGATTCTCTTGTTATAAGTGCTCAGAGATCCTCTCCTTTTGTTTTTTCCAAACTCTTTCTTTGAGATATACTTTATATAAAATAAAGTGAACAAATCTTAAGTGCTTAGCTTGATGGAATTTTTTACATAGGTAAATACCTGTGTAATCACCACCCAGGTCAAGACACACAAGATGCTTCTCTTAAGTTTAGGCACTTGATTTCTTTCTATTGTCAAATAAAAGAGGAGGCAGCGAGGATTAGATGGAAGTTTTGCTAACTGGTCCTGAAAAAAAAAAAAAAAGCCTATTTACACTACTCAAAGCAACTTCTAATTTAAAAATTATGTCACTTTCACGCTCTCCATTCTCTCTGTGGGTCTATTTTTATATGAATTCCATTCTTATTTCAATATTATAAACTTACTATATCCTCATATATGATTCTGAAGGTACCCTTTCCATGTATTTATTCTGTATTGTCATTTTTCTTTTGAGAAATTTTTCCTTTTTTTATAAATGTTTTTTCTTCTAGATGACTTTCAGAAATCACTTTATCAAGCAGCCATAAAATCATGAAACATTCTAGGAACATGTTGTACCTTTAGTTTGCTTAAGTTTTTTCATTCATGTCCTTAGTGGCAGAAACTGCTATGTGAATTCTGGTCACTAGAACGTGGATTAAAGTGATATATGAGATGTCCAGCCTTGCCCCTAAAATCAATGTCCTTTCACCTCAAAGTCCTTCCCCTCAAAATTCTCCATACTCATTTCCCCCTTTGACATGGCTGGAATAAAGAAGGAAACGACCTCACAGTAATTTTGGAAGCCATGTATTGAAGATAGGGGAGCCACAGTGTAGAGACAGGAGGCGGCCAAGGGTCCCCTGCAAAATCCGCCTTCAAGCCTAAAACAGCCTGAAGGCCGAAAAATCGGATTACTGACCTGGAGAATCTCCCATTGGCCTACACGCTGGGAGGAAGCGGTGGGGCTTCGGGAAGTTCCCGCTGTTTGCATGGGGAGGAGCCGGTCCCTCCCGTTCCTGTGTGGTAATCGGTAAGTCAGTCTGTGACATGGGGGCCTGTTGACAGGAGTCCCTCTCACTCAGGAGCTCCTCTCACTTTGCTGAGAGTCTTTTTCCTTTTCACCCAATACATTCCATAACTTCTCACCCTTAAGTGTCTGCGTGCCTAATCTTTCCTGGTCGTGTCGCAAGAACCGAGTTTTTCCTACAACAACAAGAAGGAAGTAACCTGGATCCCTGAATTTCATTCGACGAACAGCTGCCCTCTGATCTGAAATACTCGTTTTGTCTTTATGTGAGGAAGATACAAACTTTCACTGGGGTAAGCTGCTGAAATTTTGAGGCTGTGTATTATAACAGCTAGCCAGTTATGACTAATGCATTTTTTAGGAGGTTCTCTAGAACTTTTCATCATTGAAACTTTGTTTATATTTTATTTTTAATGATATATTAGTTATAATTATGTATTATATTACTTATGTAGGAAAAATGAGAAGTTAGGAAAATAAATTAAAATCACGGTAACATTGACATTCAATAACAGTTTTTAACATATGATTTCTATCTTTTCAGTTGTCCATTAGATGGTCACTCAATTTCTGTGCTTTCCCATGTTGTAATTTAAAAATAAGTTTCCGTTTCTTAAGTTCCCACCTGCCCATAGTTTCCAGATTTAGAAAATAAAAATATAGGATCCCTAGTTCAGTTTGAATTTCAACTAAATAATGAATAATTTTTTTAGTATAAGTATGTCCCATGCAATATTAAAATTTACATTTTTAATATTACATTAAAATTTGTTTACATTACTTACATTAAAAATTTGTTGTTTATCTCAAACACAAACTTAACTGGGTATCCTGAATTTTACTTGTTAACCCTAAAATGCAAGGAATTAACATGAAAATGTGCCCCCAGTTGTTTTTTCCTAAGTTTCATGTGTTAAGAAACAGTCCAGCATGGTCTTTCCCTGTTGTCATTTTTGCTGCCCTACTGCTGTCATCCTTGCTAATGGTTCTCATAAAAAAGCCTAGCTAGGCCGGGCGCGGTGGCTCAAGCCTGTAATCCCAGCACTTTGGGAGGCCGAGACGGGTGGATCACGAGGTCAGGAGATCGAGACCATCCTGGTGAACACGGTGAAACCCCGTCTCTACTAAAAAATACAAAAAACTAGCCGGGCGAGGTGGCGGGCGCCTGTGGTCCCAGCTACTCGGGAGGCTGAGGCAGGAGAATGGCGTAAGCCCGGGAGGCGGAGCTTGCAGTGAGCCGAGATCGCGCCACTGCACTCCAGCCTGGGCGACAGAGCGAGACTCCGTCTCAAAAAAAAAAAAAAAAAAAAAAAAAAAGCCTAGCTAAAGCTCTCTGTCTAGCTTGTTAGAGATTCATAAACAACAATAAAATAAGACTACAAGCTTGAGCTCATGTCAGAGTCCCTTACTAGGCACCACTCTTCCAAGTTCTTTACCTACCTTCAGTACAGTGAAGGTAGAGTGAAATCATTTGCATAATTGGGAAAACTCTGAGTATCTCTGTGCTCCTAAATTCAGATTCGACTTCCCTGACACCCTCATGAACACTTTTGCATCCTAGGCATCATCCTAAGTACTTTACATGCATTGCCTTATTTAATTGACTGAAATGGCCAACCATCCTGTTTTGCCCAAGGTTGTCCTAGTTTTAGTATTGCAAGTCTTGGTCCCATGAAAGACTTCCTTGGTCTCCCTAGGAAGAAAAGCCCTAGTTTTCAGTAATGGATGTGGAAAGGTTGGGGTAGAAGTACAAAATTCATACAGTGGTTCAAAGAACAAAGGCTAAAAACAACATTGCTTTTGTTATCAAATGATACAACATAAATTATCTGTTTTTCATAGCCACTGTCTCTGATTCCCCTTGCCCACTGATGCTGGCAATTGTAATTTGCATTTACAATAATTAATCATGCATTATTGCATCCTCGAGTAATGCAGGTTAAGTGTGCAGCCTTAGAGCTTAAAAAAAAAAAGAAAAAAAAGCACTGGAAAAAGCCAAGTTAAACAAGACTTCTCAATGTTTTTTTTTTACCACCTTGTAACTTACTTGGACTCCAATTTCAATTTCACAAGTGCAAATTACCTATATGCCTCAAAACCATTTTCTGTGAGAAAGAAAAGTTCAGCTTAGGATGGCATCCAAAGTGTTTTAGACTTTGTGTGTGTGTGTGAGCATTTAAACTGTGGATAGCCTATATGATGAATTTATAGATGCTTGATTGACAGAGAACTAATCTGTCAAAACAAGCCTGTAGAAACAAAGTGGATAGGCATTTTTGGAGAGATGGAAACTAATTCCTACAAGTCCAAAATTTCTGCTGTTGGCAGGAAGTAAAATCCTAAGCATTCCATGTTCACATGGTTTTGTGAAAAAATATTTAGCTTTATGTCATCACATTGGACTGATACCCAGATTCAGCACAATATGGGCTTGCTAAGAGCAGAGTTGCAAATCAAAGTGAATTTTATGTTTCACTGCTCAGTACCAATATTACACAAAAGAAAAGAAGCGTGTTCGAAATGCTACAAGCAGTTCAGGCAAGGATTGTGGTAAAGGAAGGAGAAAGTAAAAATATAGGACAGAAAGAAATGTCATTATTATTTTTTATTCAATATAGGCAATATCTGTTAATTAGTCCTATTGATTTACATGAGCACTTTAAAAAACCTTACATTTATATATCTTAGAATATACATCTATGGTCAACTTATAGTTGACAAGTGTGCCAAGACCATTCAATGAGAAAAGAATTGTCTTTTCAATAAATGGTGTTGGGACAGCTGGATAGCTGCATGCAAAAAATGAAGCTGGACCCTCATATGGTTTGAATACATGCCCCTGCCCAAATGTCATGTTGAATTGTAATCCCCAGTGTTGGAGGTGGGGCCTAGTGGGAGACATTTGAATCATGGTGACGTATCCCTCATAAATGGCTGAGCCTGGTTGTGGCACCTTACCTTCACCCTCTCTCTTGCCCTGTTCTCACCATGAAATGTGCCTGTTCCCCTTTTGCCTTACACTATCATTAGAAGTTCCCTGAGGCCTTCTTAGATGCAGATGCCACTATTCTTCCTGTACAGCCTGCAGAACCATGAGCCAATTAAATCTCTTTTCTTATAAATTACCCAGTCTCAGATATTTCTTTATAGCAATGCAAAAAACAGCCTAATGCAGACCACTACCTCATGCCTTTTTTTTTTTTTTTAAACGGAGTCTCCCTCTGTCACCCAGGCCATAATGCAGTGGTGCCATGTCGGCTCACTGCAACCTCCACCTCCTGCGTTCAAGCAATTCTCCTGTCTCAGCCTCTCGAGTAGCTGGGATTACAGATATGCACCACCACGCCCAGCTAATTTTGTATTTACAGAGACTGGGTTTCACCATGTTGGCACACTGGTCTCGAACTCCTGACTTCAAGCGATATGCCCACCTTGGCCTCTCAAACTGCTGGGATTACACGCATAAGGTAACACACCTGGCCAGATTTGGCAAATAATTGTTAGATATGGACACCATAAGCATGAGAAAAAATAAATTAGAAACAAAAGAAAAAATAAATTAGACTTTATCAAAATTAAGAACTTTTGTGCTTCAAAGTACATCATGAAGAAGGTGAAAAAGGCAATCCACAGAATGGCAGAAAATATTTGAACATTATATATCTGATAAGGGATTGTGTCTAGAATGTATAAAGAAGTTTTAAATTCAATAATAAAAAGACAACTAACTCAATTTAAAAATAGGCAAAGGATCTCTCCAAAGAAGACACATAAATGGCCAGTAAAACACATAAAGAGATACCCAAGGCCAGGCACAGTGGCTCATACCTGTAATCCCAGCCATTTATTATTTGTCACCTGACACAGGAGGATTGTTTGTTGCCAGAAGTTTGAGACCAGTCTGGGTAACATAGCGAGACCATCTCTCCTATATATATATGCTGGGCTACATATATATATATATATAATATATATATTATATATATGAATATATATGTTTATATTAACATATATAAACATATATAGTATATTATATATAACCCAGCTTGGTGGGGTGTACCTTATTATATATATGAATATTATATGATATATTATGAATATATATAATATATATTTATATATAATATATTTTATATATATATATAGCCCAGCATGGTGAGGAGCACCTTAGTCCCACCTATTCAGGAGGCTGAGGTGGGAGGCTTATTTGAGCCCAGGAGTTCAGTGCTACAGTGAGCTATGATCACATCACTGCACTCCAGCTTGCGTGACAGAGGAGACCCTGTCTCTTAAAAAAATAAATAAATAAAGATGCTTGACATTATTAGCTGTTGGTCATCGTTCATCATCATGGAAATGCAAAGCAAAGCCACAGTAAGATACTACTTCACACCCATAAGATGCCGAGAATAAAAAAGTCAGATAACAACAAGCATTGGCAATATGTGGAGAAACTGGAACACTCATATGCTGCTTGTGGGAACAAGCTTCAAATGGTCCAGCTTCTTTGGAAAAGTCTCACGGTACAACAATAGATTAAACGTAAAGTTACTATAAGACCCAGCAATTCTACTCCTAGGCATATATTCAAAAGAAATGAAAACACATGTCCACATAGAAACTCATACATGAATGTTTATATCAGCATTATTCATAATTGCCCAAAGTGGAAATAACCCAAATGTTAACAGACAAATGGATGAACAAAATATGGTGTATCCATATAGTGAAATAACGTTCATTCCATAAAATGGAGTGAAGTAGTGATACATGCTACTGTATGAGTGAAATTTTAAAGCATGCTAAGTGAAATAAGCCACCCACAAAAGGACAAATATTGGATGATTCTACTTATATGAAATATCTAGAATTGACAAATTCATAGAGACACAAAGTAGATTAGCGGCTGCTTAGAGCTGTCATGGGAGGGGAGAGGGATGACAGCTAAAGAATATGGAATTTCTTCCTAAGGTGGTGAAAATATTCTAAGATTGCCTATGAAAAAGGCTGTATGTCTCCAAATATGCTAAAAATAATTGAACTGTAGACTTTAAGTGAGTAAACTGTGTAGTATGTGAATTATATATCAATAAAACTGTTTTAAAAAGAATACACAATACTATAGTCTACTAAATTTAGGTATCCAGTACAACGTTTTCAAAGGAGTTAAAATAAATTGCCTATATCAGAAGGCAGAAAACAACATTGTAAAAATATTGTTTTATTTTTCTTACATATGATTTATTTAATTAGTCCTATTATTACTGATTCTACCGATTAGTCCTATTGTTTTGTTTAAATAATAGCATTTATGTAATAGAAAAGTAATACACTATGATGCATAATTTCAGATAACATTGATTTTCATATTTTTGTTAAAGTAATACAACATAATTGTGCTAATTCTAATTATATATAGTGTATATGTATAATAATACATTATTATATAAAACATATATCTATTAATTTATTTTGTTCTGGTATGGCTGTGTCCCAGGTTGGCATTGTAAATAGTTGGCTACTCATTTAACGCCCACATAAATTCCATGATGTAGATAATACGATTATCCGCTCCAAACTCCTGACACAAATTTATAGATGAAGGAACAGAGGCTCAGAGATATTAAGTAACTTGCTTTAAACAACAAGAAAATAAATGGAATTTTTTCTCCCTCCCATATAAGGTCTATCTACTCAATTATTTCCTCTTTTTAGGATGATTGAACATAAAACTGTCCATTCTCTTTAATATAGTTTTCAAAAACTAGTAGTCCATGGTAGTGTGAGTTTAAGTGTGTGCCTGCATACACCTGAGTGCCTGTTTGTGTGTGTTATTGGTCAGCAGCGCATTTTAAAACTGGGAATTTTCATATATAAATCCAGATTTTGTTTTTCTCTTGAAAACTCAAATGGTGTGGCAACACTGGGTCCACATTTCTCCACAGCAGCAGTTGCTAGCTTGTAGCTGTCTCTTTAGTCAGGACATTCATCTTCAATTTGCCCAGTTTCCCATCTCCTGCAGCTTTGCTCAAGGACATTACACTTCCTTTAAAGAGGTAGCCTACCATAATGGCTAAAGACAGGGCTCTGGAGCCAGATGGATTCAGATCTAAGCTCTGCTACTTATTGGTTCTATAACAATAAACAAATTACTTAACCTTTCTGTGTATAGATTTCTTCATTTTTACAACTAAACTACAAATAATATCTTCTTCATGGGGTTTTTAAAGGATCTATTGTAATAATTCAAGTAAAACCCTTAGAACACTCCTTGCCATTTGTACATGTTTCCTATTATTATAATTCCTACCTGTCACAGTGTAGTCACTTCACTTTGGATCCCTTGCTGTAAAGGAAACTCCGTACCTCCACCCTCAAAGGGATCGCCTCAGCCAGACAATTAGATCAGATCATAAGAGTCCAGCAACTGTGCCTTTGGGGGTGTTCTGTCCTAAGTCATTCCACACATGGACATCAATCATCCAGCCCATGTTGAGCTGAACCATGGCCAGTGCAATTACTTTTCATAGTTTCTATTCATCAGGGAAGATCCTGCTTCATGTCCCTTCTGCAGTTTTTAGTTTCTCAGATTTAGTTACCCTGCATATAATTAATCAAAAAGGAACATCAATAGCTTCACCACAACAAGCAATATAAGGCAAGGCAGTCTCTAAATCTACATCTCTAAATCCACACAGGCAAACAACATTCTTTCCATCCTTATCTTGAGCTCCACACCAAAGAAGTTACAAAGTCTCAGAGGCAGCTCTGATTCCAACACACTTGAGAAGACCCATTACCAAACAGAATATTGACCATTCCATCTAAATCATTTGAATGAGGTTAAGGGTGTCCCATCCGCTCTGTTCACCCCATTCCCTCACCCCTGCCTCCAGATGATAAAATACACACTCTACCTCCTTTAGGGCTGAAAAAAAAAGCTGACAATTTTTTTAAAGATTCCACAAGAATCTTAAAGGCCTGGCTTTAAATAATTACACCTATATATTAATATAGATAGTAAATATAAATACATGCAATTTTAATGAATAGATTCTACTCTTCATGATAGCTTAAAATCTGCTCTTTTCACTACATCACTAATATATCTTAATGTCAATGCATTTACTTCTGCAGTGTTTTTTCAGTGTTTTTTGTTACTCAGCGGTATGAATGTGATCAATTTCCTGTACCTGGACTTTGAATTGTTTCCTGATTCACTCACTAAGAGAACAATGATGTGATAAACATCCTTGTAAATTACATTTATTTACCCTGGAAATTTTTCCTAGATGTTATTCTCCTAAGTTTTCTCACTTTTGAAAATAGCTTATTTGTAGGAAAAAGAATTGTTTGTTTTTTGTTTTTAATTTTATTTTAAGTTCTGGGGTACATCTGCAGGATGTGCAAGTTTGTTACATAGGTAAACATATGCTGTGGTGGTTTGCTGTGCCTATCAACTCATTGCCTACATATTAAGCCTGGCATGCATTAGCTATTTTTCCTGATGCTCTCCCCCAACAGGCCCCAGTGTTTGTTGTTCCCGTCCCTGTGTCCATGTGTTCTCATTGTTCAGCTCCCATCTATAAGTGAGAACATGCAGTGTTTGGTTTTCTGTTCCTGCATTAGTTTGCTGAGGATAATGGCTTCCAACTTCATCTATGTCTCTGCAAAGGACATGATCTCGTTCCTTTTTATGGGTGCATAGTATACCACATTCTCTTTATCCAGTCTATTGCTGATGGGCATTTGGGTTGATTCCATGTCTTTGCTATTATGAATAGTGCTGCAGTGAACATACACATGCATGTGTCTTTATAATAGAATGATTTATATTCCTTTGAGTATATACCCAGTAATGGGATTGCTAGGTCAAATGGAGAAAAAAATCTTAAAATATCCTAATTAGAATATTTCATCTATTTCTGTTAGACCCTAATTGACACAGAAGCTACTACTTATCAGTATCTACTATGTGTCCTGTACTTTATATTTTTTACTTAAATCACCCAACAGCATTTTTGTGATTAGGATTTTTATTTCCATTTAAGAAATGAAGGTGAAAAAAGCAAAATAATATGCCCAAGGCTACATATAGTTAGTAGCAGAACTAAAATTTGAATTCTTACTGGCTTCACTTCAAACTTCAGGCACTTTCCTTAAACACCATATTCCTGAAGAGATTTCATGATTCAGTTTTTGTATACATCCAATAATATTTTAGATGCTGTGAGAAAGATGACCATTTAAAACTGTCAATGAATGAATTTACAAAATGAAAAACCACTCACCAACAAAAAATTTATGGAAATCAAAACGTTTGGTTATCAGGTAACTGAAATCAAGAGGCATTTCTAATTTGTACCATCTGCTTTGAGATGGATACATGCTCAAGCTAAACTCCATGCTCTTCCTCAGTGCCTGTTCAAAGCTCTTTGAGAGGTCTCTCTATTCATTAATCTAACTCTTTTCTGTTAGTTATTATCAAAAACTTAAGTACTAATTTCAACTTGTTTTAGACTTAACAACACAGAACACATTTAAGAGTCTCTCAGGGCCAGGCGCGGTGGCTCACACCTGTAATCCCAGCACTTTGGGAGGTCAAGGCGGGCGGATCATGACGTCAGGAGTTCAAGACCAGCCTGGCCATTGTAGCGAAACACCGTCTCTACTAAAATACAAAAAATTAGCCTGATGTGGCGGCATGCGCCTATAGTTCAAGCTACTGGGGGTGCTGAGGCAGGAGAATTGCTTGAACCCAGGAGGCGGAGGTTGCAGTGAGCCAAGATCACGCCACTGCACTTAAGCCTGGGCGACACAGCAAGACTCTGTCTCAAAAAAAAAAAAAAAAAAAAAAAAAAAGTCTGTCATGTCACCTCTACTCTAGGCATTGTGGAATATAGATTCTGGTTGGTTCTGCTTTGCCCACTCTCTAATGTAAATCTGTCCATCTTCTGGAAAGGTCAGTTTCCTCTAGTAGAAGCACAAATCCATCTTGTTAGCCCAACTGATCAACTCTTGAAATTGAATTTGTTTGTATTTGTAGTTTGCAGGTACTATAATATTGAGGCTGCCCTTCAGAAAAGTTGGGCTTTTCCTTCATTGACCACAAATAGCATGTGTCCATTAAGACAGGTTTACCTGCAAGAAAGAGTGTCTTATGCCTTAAGAAATTCTCTCTCTCTTTTTTTTTCCCTTAAGAAAGATTCCTGAAGTAGGCAGTTCCAGAGCTGATCGGCAACTCACAAATGTGATCAGGAGTCCAGACACTTCCCACCCTTCAACTCCAGCATTATTAGCAGGCTGACTTCTCATCCTCATGCTCATCATCTCACTCGCGAGCAGGCCGCCACAGCTGTAAGCATCAGGGCTTCACGCTAACTACATTCAAAAATGAGAAAAAGGGAGCAAAGGAAAAATACCTTTTCTGTTCATCAGGAAGGAAAAACTTCCCAGATTTTCTCCTGTCCCCATGGTGGGAACTGAATCACATGGCCATCTCTAACTGTAAGGCAGGGCAAAATGTGAATATCTGGCAAAGAGGCTTCAGAGTCCCATGACTGGCTTAGACCAATTATAATTTGTATTTATTCAGCCCTTTAATTCCTACCTTTTGGGTGCCTTTTTTGATCTTCACTGTTACTGCAGTCAAGGCAAAAGAAAGGGGAAATGGCTGTCAGGCAGCTAAGAGTCTCTGCTACTCATGTGATGTATCTCATACCATCTTCTGAGCTCTGATAAGCAAGAAAGGGCAATAAAGTTACCTACCTATATGCTGTAATTAGGGCTGGTCAAGAAGTGGATTATGCCTCTGTGTGGTTCCTGCATTATCCTTGGCCACAGAATGAAAAAGATAACAAAGACACCAAAAAAAGGTAAACATGTGAAGACCAAAATCTTCTATAGGCTGACTCATTCCAAAGACCAATAAGAGTCTCAGCTGGGCCAAAAATATGGAGGCAACTGAAGTTGTGGTTATAAGTCAAGCAGAGAACACTAAATCTCTGATCGTATTTTAGTTGAAGACAGCTCCCCTTATCTTTTAAGACTAAGAATCAGCCAAGTCCCCTGATTAGAAAGAACAGCTTATTAGGGTGAAGATCAGGATGTGTGTGCCATCACGGGCACTTTTAAATGCTTTGAATGCCACACGTGTGTGTGTGTATGTGTGTGTGCGTGTGTGTGTTCATCAGCATGTGTTATGCACTGAAACAAGTCTGACTGACAGCTACACACCAAGTATAATAATTTGCTCTAAAAACCAGTCTCCAAGTCTGAGTCTCCCTTATCTACTTTGGATGAGGTCTTACAAATTGAGAAGGGGAGCCAGGAACCTGCCAAGGTTGTAACATGATGACATTTACCCCAGAAAATGACCACATGGAGCATAATTTTGGGTTTTGCCAATCCCAGCCTCTCCCTGCACTATTTTCTTTGGTGCCTCTAAAGCCTAGCTAGAGGCCAGTCTGTGAAATTAAAAGGCAGTGTCAATGGGAAAGTGATTACTATATAACGCAAAATTTAAAATTAGAGTACCAAATCGTAGCTACCAAATGACCTCAGATATATCCACATATATGTGTGTAATTATATAAAATTAGAAACCTCAATAATAGTTATCTCCAGGTGGTGGTATTTGGATGATTTTTCTTTATACTTTTCTGCATGTCTAATTTCCCAACAATAAATATGCTCTGCTTGCATAATCAGGTAAAATCATTAGCTTTTTTTTTTTTTCTTTTTTTAATTAGTGTCATGGAAGATGCTGTCACAACAGCTGGTCTATGCACCATCTTGGGAAGGAGCATACCTTTCAAAAGCTGTTTTCTTTTCATCAAGTAGTGCATTTCTCACTGGTGAAAGGGAGATTAATAAACAGATCAACACCAGAAGTTCTGTGATGATTTCCTAGGGGAAGGACTGCCCAGGGTGCTTGAGGCCTGGCTTGTTTGGCCTGCCGCGGCTCCTGGCCCTCCAGGGAATTTAACAGATTAATCATTGTGCTTCATTAGAGACTTTGCTATTTTTAGCTCTTTTGACTTCTAAACTGTGGGCAAACATGCAACAGGCTGAGTACCTTGCAGGTAGGTAACCAAGGCCCCATGAAGGGTAGCAGCCTTCCATTAAAAAGAAGACTACTTAAATCAAGAATGATGTCATATCTTAGGTAGAAAGTATTTAGAGAAGATGAAATCAAGCTACAGACCTCTGGGATTACAGGCTCTCCGGCTTTACCAGCAGCCGGAGGTGCAGGTCTTTCCTCATCATCTCTCACCACTCTCTCTATCATTTACTAGGTTCTATTCAAGACAGCTTCTTCTTGCTCCTCAGAAACAATGGCTTCTCATCTGGCCCCAAAATCTGCACATGGTTCATTCTTTCATTTCATTTAAGTCATGGGTCAAATGTTACCTCCTTATAGAGACATTCTGCCTTAGTCACTTTGGGCTGCTATAACAAAACTACCAGAGGCTGGGTGGCTTAGACAACAGATATTTCTTCCTCACAATTCTGAAGGCTGGGAAGTCTAAGATCAAGGTGCTGGCCTATTCAGGTTCTGGTGAGGGCCGTCTCCCTGGTTTTCTGTGGAATGCCTTCTTGCTGTATCCTCAAATGGAGAGAAGAGAGAGAAATTTCTCAGCCTCTTCATCCCCTTACAAGGGCACTAATGCCATCATGGAGGCTCCGCCTTCATGTTCTCCTTTAAATCTAATCACCCTCCAAAGGCCATACCTCCAAATACCATCACATTGCAGATTAAGGCTTCAACATATGAATTTGGGGGCCACACATTCAGTACATAGTAGCTTCCCTAAAATTCAATCTAAATTGCCACCAAAACATATCCCACCACAGTCACTCTCTAATACCCGGCTTGGGTTTTCTTCATATCACTTACTTTTATCTGAAGTTTTATAAAAATATACCCTACTTTACTTGTTTATTATCCCTCTCCTTCTCCATTATACTAGAAGCATGATACAGTGGGAATTTTCTCTTATTTATTTATTTATCTGAGCACCTAGAACACTGCCATAAACAGACATACTTTGTTTTATCACACTTCATTTTATTACACATTGTAGGTTTATGTTTTTTACAAATTAAAGGTTTCTGGTAACCATGCATTAAGCAAGTCTGTTGGCATCATAGTTTTTTTGACACCGGGTCTCGCTCTGTCACCCAGTTCTGGAGCACAGTGACACTATCACAGCTCACTGCAGCCTCAACCTCCTGGGCTTAAGTGATCCTCCCACCCTAGCCTCCTAGCTGGGACTACAGGCGTGCACCACCACACCTGGCTAACTTTTTTATTTTTATTTTTTGTAGAGACAAGGTCTCACTGTGTTGCCTAAGCTAGTCTTGAGCTCCTGGGCTCAAGCAGTCCCCCTGACTCAGGCTCCCAAAATGCTGGGATTACAGGCATGAGCCACTGTGCATGGCCCTTGCATCATTTTTTCAGTAGCCTGTGCTCATGTTTGTGTCTTTGTGTCACATTTTGGTAATGCTTGCAATATTCCAAACTTTTTCATTATTATTTTATCTGTTATAGTGATTTGTGATCAGTGATCTTTGATATTACTATTGTAATTATTTTGGGGTGCCCCAAATTGCATCTATGTAAGGTGGCAAACCCAATTGATAAATTTTGTATGTGTTCTGACTGCTCCACTGAGCAGCCATTTTCCCATCTCTTTCCTTCTCTTTGGGCATCCCTATTTCCTGACACACAACAGTATTGAAATTAGGCCATATAGTAACTCTACAATGGCCTAAGTGTTCAAGTGAAATGATGAGCTGCACATCCCTCACTTTAAGTTAAAAGCTAGAAATGATTAAACTGAGTGAGGAAGGCATGTTAAAACCTGAGATAGGCCAAAAGCTAGGCCTCTTTTTTCAAATAGTTAGCAAGTTGCAAATGCAAAGGAAAAGTTCTTAAAGGAAATTAAAAGTGCTACTCCAGTGAACACAATAAAACATCATGATGGCTGATATGGAAAAGGTTTTAGTGGTCCAGATAGAAGATCAAACCAACCACAAAATTTATTTAAGCCAAAGCCTGTTACAGAGCAAAGCCCTAATTCTCTTTAATTCTGGGAAGTCTGAGAGAGATGAGGAAGCTGCAGAAGAAAAGTTGAAAGCTAACAGAGATGGGTTCATGAGGCTTAAGGGAAGAAATCATCTTCCTAACAAAAAAGTATAAGGTGAAGCAGCAAGTGCTGATGTAGAAGCTGCAGCAAGTTACCCCGAAGATCTAGCTAAAATTATTGGTGAAGGTAGCTACACTACACAACAGATTTTCAGTGTAGATGAAATAGCCTTGCCACCTAGGGCTTTCATAGTAGAGAGGAGAAGTCAATGCCTGGCTTCAAAGCTTCAAAAGATAGGCTGACTCTCTTGTTAGGGGCTAATGCAGCTGGTGACTTAAGTTGAAGCCGATGCTCATTTACCATTCAAAAAATCTTAGTGCCCTTAAGAATTATGCTAAATCTACTCTGCCAGTGAAAGCCTGGATGACAGCACATCTGTTTATATTGTGGTTTACTGAAGATTATTATTATTTTTTAGATGGAGTTTTGCTCTTGTTGCCCAGGCTGGAGGGCAGTAGTATGATCTGGGCTCACCACAGCTCCGCCTCCTGGGTTCAAGCGATTCTCCTGCCTCAGCCTCCGGAGTAGCTGGGATTACAGGCTTGTGCCATCATGCCTGGCTAATTTTGTATTTTTAGTAGACACGGGGTTTCTCCATGTTGATCACGCTGGTCTTGAATTCCCAACCTCAGGTGATCCACCTGCCTCGGCATCCCAAAGTGCTGGGATTACAGGTGTAAGCCACCACACCTGGCTAGTTTACTGAAGATTTTAAGCCCACTATTAACTATTAACCTACTGCTCAGGAAAAAAGATTTCTTTCGAAATATTACTACTCATTAACAATGTGCCTGATCATCCAAGAGCTCCAGTGGTGATGTACAGGGAGATTAGTGTTGTTTTCATGCTTATGAATGCAACTTCCATTTTCAGCCCATAAATCAAGGAGTAATTTCAAATTTCAGGTTTTATTCTTTGAGAAATAAATTTCATAAAGGTATAGTTGCCACAGATAGTGATTCCTCTGACAGATCTGGGCAACATCAATTGAAAGCCTTCCGGAAAGGATTCGCCATTCTAGGTGCCATTAAGAACATTCATGATTTATGGGAAGAGGTCAAAATATCAATATTAACAGGAGTTTGGAAGAAGTTGAGTCCAACCCTCATGGATGATTTTGAGGAGTTCAAGACTTCAGTGGAGAAAGTAACTGCACATATGGTGGAAATAGCAGGAGAACTAGAATTAGAAATGAAGCCTGAAGATGTGACTGAATTGTTGTAACCTCATGATCAAACTTGAATGGATGAAGAGTTGCTTTTTATGGAGGAACAAAGAAAATGGTTTCTTGAGATGGAATCAACTCCTGGTATAGATGCTATCAACACTGTTGAGATGACAACACTGGATTTAGAATAGTACATTAACTTAGTTGGTAAAGCAGTGGCACAGTTTGAGAGGACTGACTTCAATTTTGTAAAAAGTTTCCCTGTTGTTAAAATATCTCACTTTCTGTCTTCTCTCGGTATTTATAATGTTATATATATATACACACACACACACACATATACACATATATGCCCAACCCTCATACACATATACATATATGTATGTACACACACATAATATATACACATATATAATATATACAACACACATATATAATATATACATATATAATACATATAATATAAATTCAATACATTTTTGTTTTGCAAAGCAAATGCTATCAAACAGCATTACATACTACAGAGAAATCTTTCATGAGGAAAGTCAATTGATGTGGCAAACTTTATTGTTGTCTTATTTTCAGAAATTGCCACTGCTACCCCAGCCTTCAGCAGCCAACCCTGTGATCAGTCAGCAGCCGTAAACATTGAGTCAAAACCCTCCACCAGCAAAAAAGATTACACCTTGCTGAAGGCTCAGGTGATTGTTAGCATTTTTTAGCAATGAAGTATTTTAAATTAAGATATGTACTTTTTAAAAGACGTAATGGTACTGTGCACTTAATAGACTACAGTATAGTGTACACATACCTTTTACATGCACTGGGAAACAAAAAAAATTGGTGCAACTCTCTTTGTTCTGATCATTGTTCTGATCTTGAATTAAACCTGTAATGTCTCAGGTTGCCTGCATAATTGGCTTTTGAAAAGAAAATTCTGTAATCAATGAATGAATGAACAAATCATCCCCCACCCCACCTCACTTATGAAGGGGATTTTGTAGCAGCTTTACCACCCCTCACCAAGGTAGGAGCCCTAAGTGTGGTGTTAGAGATACACTTACCTTTCATCTCCCTCTCTCATCACCATGATGTGTCATCACTACTGAACAACATGTCCCTGTCCTTAACCTCACTTTCTTTTGTTTTTGTCTAGTTCATTTCTTTTATCCTCTCCTCTGGGGATTCCCTTTAGAGTCCCAGCCTTTTTCTGAGTGTTTCCTTTGTGTTCTTTATCATGACACAAACCTATTCCTTCTGATCAAGACCTAGCCTCTGAACCTCAGAGACAATTACTAGTGTCCAAGGGCAGTGATAGGAGAAGACATCAATGGCATCCTTGTGGCTGCAGGAACTTCTGTGGAGTTTTATGCATCCCGGGCACTTAACATGGCATTGTGACAATATTTTCTCCTCTTAAAAAATGGAACAGGGGCCGGGTGCGGTGGCTCAAGCCTGTAATCCCAGCACTTTGGGAGGCCGAGACGGGTGGATCACGAGGTCAGGAGATCGAGACCATCCTGGCTAACACGGTGAAACCCCATCTCTACTAAAAAATACAAAAAACTAGCCGGGCGAGGTGGCAGGCGCCTGTAGTCCCAGCTACTAGGGAGGCTGAGGCAGGAGAATGGCGTAAACCCGGGAGGCGGAGCTTGCAGTGAGCTGAGATCCGGCCACTGCACTCCCGCTTGGGCGACAGAGCGAGACTCCGTCTCAAAAAAAAAAAAAAAAAAAAANACACCACCACCCCCTGTCGTGGGGCGGGGGGGGGGTGGGGGGAGGGGGAGGACCCCCCCCCTTCCCCCCCGGGGGGGCAGACCCGCCACACCCCCTCAAAAAAAAAAAAAAAAAAAAAAAAAATGGAACAGGCCAGGCGCGGTGGCTCAAGCCTGTAATCCCAGCACTTTGGGAGGCCGAGACGGGCGGATCACGAGGTCAGGAGTTCGAGACCATCCTGGCTAACACGGTGAAACCCCGTCTCTACTAAAAAATACAAAAAAACTAGCCGGGCGAGGTGGTGGGCGCCTGTAGTCCCAGCTACTTGGGAGGCTGAGGCAGGAGAATGGTGTAAAAACCCGGGAGGCGGAGCTTGCAATGAGCTGAGATCCGGCCACTGCACTCCAGCCTGGGCGACACAGCGAGACTCTGTCTCAAAAAAAAAAAAAAAAAAAAAGGAACAGGCAGTTCTGCATTGAAACCTCTTACCAAGGGGAATCCTTTTTTTTTTTTTTTTTTGAGCAAATAAAGACTATCAAAGACTGCAAGACTCCTCTGCAGAACGGAGTGTACAATGGAAGAAACAATCCTGAGCTAGAAGTCAGAGCCAGGGGTTCTAGTCCCAACACTCCACTAACCATGTGCTCTTAAGTAAATTGCTTAATAGTTCAAGAGCCTTTGTTTCCCTATCTGTCGAATGAAAGAATATCTACCTTTGAGGGTTATTATTAGTTTCTAAGGAGATGATATCTGTGAATATAATTTAAAATTATAAAATACTATATAAATGCCAAATAATTATTATATATTTTCTAAGTCAAATCACACAAGATCAGGAAGCAGTTTACCTCCACTTTAGACCAGTGAAGAGATTTGTCATTCTATTCTTGGTGATTACGTTTCCTATTTATCCAGGTTTCTGTCTCAGTTTGGCTATTATACCCTCTCCCCACCCTCTCAGTGCACCATGACCCTGAGGACATTCAAAGGGATGGAAGATCTTTGTTCATCTTCTGTGGAAGAGAGCAGTTCTCTTGAAGAGGAGCCCCTGAATTTTATGCCTCTGAAGCCCCTCTTTCTGCTGTGTTCTTCTAACCCAAATGGGCCTCCCTAAATGAAATGTCTATGGGATACTTCAGAAAGGTGGAAAGGGCTGCCCCTGTAGCCTGTTTTTGCCAACAGGGGATAGATAAAGATTGTCATGGAATAAGAAGAATGCCCTGCCTGCAGTATTACGGCATCCTCTTTGTCTTCTCTCCTTAGATTCTGACATATCTATTCTTTTCTCATCATAGGCTAAACTTGACATTTAGTGACCTTCTTAAAAACATGTAAGCATCCTCATCTTTTTTTATGTATTCTTTTCTAGTCATAGGTTAAACTTGACATTTAGTGACCTTCTTAAAAACATGTAAGCATCCTCATCTTTTTTTATGTTAGCTCATTTTATTTATCTTTTTATTATACTTTAAGTTCTGGGGTACATGTGCACAATGTGCAGGTTTGTTACATATGTATACGTGTGCCATGTTCGTGTGCTGCACCCATTAACTCATCATTTACATTAGGTATATCTCCCACTGCTATCCCTCCCCCCTCTCCCATCCCCACGACAGGCCCCAGTGTGTAGTGTTCCCCACCCTGTGTCCAAGTGTTTTCATTGTTCAATTCCCACCTATGAGTGAGAACATGTGGTGTTTGGTTTTCTGTCCCTGCGATAGTTTGCTCAGAATGATGGTTTCCAGCTTCTTCCATGTCCCTACAAAGGACATGAACTCATCCTTTTTTATGGCTGCCTAGTATTCCATGGTGTATATGTGCCACATTTTCTTAATCCAGTCTATCACTGATGGACATTTGGGTTGGTTCCAAGTCTTTGTTTTGTGAATAGTGCCACAATAAACATACGTGTGCATGTGTCTTTATAGCAGCATGATTTATAATCCTTTGGGTATATATCCAGTAATGAGATGACTGGGTCAAATGGTATTTCTAGTTCTAGATCCTTGAGGAATCACCACACTGTCTTCCACAATGGTTGAACTAGTTTACAGTCCCACCAACAGTGTAAAAATGTTCCTATTTCTCCAAATCCTCTCCAACAGCTATTGTTTCCTGACTTTTTTTTTTTTTTTGAGATGGAGTCTCGCTCTGTCGCCCATGCTGGAGTGCAGTGGCGCGATCTTGGCTCACTGCAAGCTCCGCCTCCCGGGTTCACGCCATGATTCCTGAATTTTTAATGATCACCATTCTAACTGGTGTGAGATGGTATCTTATTGTGGTTTTGATTTGCATTTCTCTGATGGCCAGTGATGATGAACATTTTTTCATGTGTCTGTTGGCTGCATAAATGTCTTCTTTTGAGAAATGTCTGTTCATATCCTTTGCCCAGTTTTTGATGGGGTTTGATTTTTTTCTTGTAAATTTGTTTAAGTTTTTTATAGATTCTGGATATTAGCCCTTTGTCAGATGGGTAGATTGCAAAAATTTTCTCCTGTTCTGTAGGTTCCCTGTTCACTTGGATGGTAGTTTCTTTTGCTGTGCAGAAGCTCTTTAGTTTAATTAGATCCCATTTCTGAATTTTGGCTTTTGTTGCCATTGCTGTTGGTGTTTTAGACATGAAGTCCTTGCCCATGCCTATGTCCTGAATGGTATTGCCTAGGATTTCTTCTAGTGTTTTTATGGTTTTAGGTCTGACATTTAAGTCTTTAATCCATCTTGAATTAATTTTTATATAAGGTGTAAGGAAGGGATCCAGTTTCAGCTTTCTACATATGGCTAGCCAGTTTTCCCAGCAGCATTTATTAAATAGAGAATCCTTTCCCCATTTCTTGTTTTTGTGAGGTTTGTCAAAGATCAGATGGTTGTAGATGTGTGGTATTATTTCTGAGGGCTCTGTTCTGTTCCATTGGTCTGTATCTCTGTTTTGGTATCAGTACCATGCTGTTTTGGTTACTGTAGCCTTGTAGTATGGTTTGAAGCCAGATAGCATAATGCATTCAGCTTTGTTCTTTTGGCTTAGGATTGTCTTGGCAATGCAGGTTCTTTTTTGATTCCATATGAACTTTAAAATAGTTTTTCCCAATTCTGTGAAGAAAGGCATTGGTAGCTTGATGGGGATGGCATTGAATCTTTAAGTCTTGGGCAGTATGGCCAAGTATGGCCATTTTCATGATATTGATTCTTCATATCCATGAGCATGGAATGTTCTTCCATTTGTTTGTATCCTCTTTTATTTCGTTGAGCAGTGGTTTGTAATTCTCCTTGAAGAGGTCCTTCATATACCTTGTAAGTTGGATTCCTAGGTATTTTATTTTCTTTGAAGCAATTGTGAATGGGAGTTCACTCATGATTTGGCTCTCTGTTTGTCTGTTATTGGTGTATAGGAATGCTTGTGATTTTTGCACATTGATTTTTGTATCCTGAGACTTTGCTGAAGTTGCTTATCAGTTTAAGGAGCTTTTGGGCTGAGATGATGGGGTTTTCTAAATATACAATCATGTCATCTGCAATCAGGGACGATTTGATTTCCTCTTTTCCTAATCAAATACCCTTTATTTCTTTCTCGTGCCTGATTGCCCTGGCCAGAACTTCCAACACTATTTTGAATAGGAGTGGTGAGAGAGGGCATCCCTGTCTTGTGCCAGTTTTCAAAGGGAATGCTTCCAGTTTTTGCCCATTCCATATGATATTGGCTGTGGATTTGTCATAAATAGCTCTTATTATTTTGAGATACATTCCATCAATACCTAATTTATTGAGTTTTTAGCATGAAGGGCTGTTGAATTTTGTTGAAGGCCTTTTCTGCATTTATTGAGATAATCATGTGGTTTTTGTCTTTGGTTTTGTTTATATGATGGATTATGTTTATTGATTTGCATATGTTGAACCAGCCTTTCATTCCAGGGATGAAGCCCACTTGATCATGGTGGACAAGCTTTTTGAGGTGCTGCTGGATTCGGTTTGCCAGTATTTTATTGAGGATTTTTGCATCGATGTTCATCAGGGATATTGGTCTAAAATTCTCTTTTTTTGTTGTATCTCTGCTAGGCTTTGGTATCAGGTTGATGCTGGCCTCATAAAATGAGTTATGGAGGACTCCCTCCTTTTTTATTGATTGGAATAGTTTCAGAAGGAATGGTACCAGCTCCTCTTCATACCTCTGGTAGAATTCAGCTGTGAATCCGTCTTGTCTTGGACTTTTTTCGGTTGGTAGGCTGTTAATTATTGCCTCAGTTTCAGAGCCTGTTATTGGTCTATTCAGGGATTCAGCTTCTTCCTGGGTTAGTCTTGGGAGGTTGTATGTGCCCAGGAATTTATCCATTTCTTCTAGATTTTCTAGTTTATTTGTGTAGAGGTGTTTATAGTATTCTCTGATGGTAGTTTATATCTCTGTGGGATCAGCGGTGATATCTCTTTATCATCTTTTATTGCATCTATTTGATTCTTCTCTCTTTTCTTCTTTATTAGTTTTGCTAGTGGTCTATCAATTTTGTTGATCTTTTCAGAAAACCAGCTCCTGGATTCATTGATTTTTTGAAGGTTTTTTTTTTTTTGTTTTTTGTTTTTTGTTTTTTTTTTTGTCTCTATCTCCTCAGTTCTGCTCTGATCTTAGTTATTTCTTGCTTTCTGCTAGCTTTGGAATGTGTTTGCTCTTGCTTCTTTAGTTCTTTTAATTGTGATGTTAGGGTGTCGATTTTAGATCTTTCCAG
Source organism: Theropithecus gelada (assembly GCF_003255815.1). NCBI lineage: Eukaryota > Metazoa > Chordata > Mammalia > Primates > Cercopithecidae > Theropithecus > Theropithecus gelada. Next base: position 71,613,966 of record NC_037675.1, on the reverse strand, counting down.
CTTTCTCTTGTGGGCATTTAGTGCTATAAATTTCCCTCTATACACTGCTTTAAATGTGTCCCAGAGATTCCAGTATGTTGTGTCTTTCTTCTCATTGGTTTCAAAGAACATCTTTATTTCTGCCTTCATTTCGTTGTGTACCCAGTAGTCATTCAGGAGCAGGTTGTTCAGTTTCCATGTAGTTGTGCGGTTTTCAATGAGTTTCTTAATCCTGAGTTCTAATTTGATTGCACTGTGGTCTGAGAGACAGTTTGTTATAATTTCTGTTGTTTTACATTTGCTGAGGAGTGCTTTACTTCCAACTATGTGGTCAATTTTGGAAGAAGTGCTATATGGTGCTGAGAAGAATGTATATTCTGTTGATTTGGGGTGGAGAGTTCTATAGATGTCTATTGGTGCAGAGCTGAGTTCAATTCCTGATATCTTTGTTAACTTTCTGTCTCATTGATCTGTCTAATGTTGATGGTGGGGTGTTCAAGTCTCCCATTATTGTGTGGGAGTCTAAGTCTCTTTTTAGGTCTCTAAGGACTTGCTTTATGAATCTGGGTGCTCCTGTATTGGGTGCATATATATTTAGGATAGTTAGCTCTTCTTGTTGAATTGATCCCTTTACCATTATGTAATGCCCTTCTTTGTCTTTTTTTTTTTTAATCTTTGTTGGTTTAAAGTCTGTTTTATCAGAGACTAGGATTGCAACCCCTGCTTTTTTTCTTGTTTTCCATTTGCTTGGTAGATCTTCCTTTATCCCTTTATTTTGAGCCTATGTGTGTCATTGCACATGAGATGGGTCTCCTGAATACAGCACACTGATGTGTCTTGACTCTTTATCCAATTTGCCAGTCTGTGTCTTTTAATTGGGGCATTTAGCCCATATACATTTAAGGTTAATATTGTTATGTGTGAATTTGATCCTGTCATTATGATGTTAGCTGGTTATTTTGCTCATTAGTTGATGCGGTTTCTTCCTAGCATCAATGGTCTTTACAATTTGGCGTGTTTTTGCAGTGGCTGGTACCAGTTGTTCCTTTCCATGTTTAGTGCCTCCTTCAGGAGCTCTTGTAAGGCAGGCCGGGTGGTAACAAAATCTCTCAGCATTTGCTTGTCTGTATTTTATTTCTCCTTCACTTATGAAGCTTAGTTTGGCTGGATATGAAATTCTGGGTTGAAAATTCTTTTCTCTAAGAATATTGAATATTGGCCCCCACTCTCTTCTGGCTTGTAGAGTTTCTGCCAAGAGATCCCCTGTTAATCTGATGGACTTCCCTTTGTGGGTAACCTGACCTTTCTCTCTGGCTGCCCTTAACATTTTTTCCTTCATTTCAACCTTGGTGAATCTGACAATTATGTGTCTTGGGGTTGCTCTTCTCAAGGAGTATCTTTGTGGCATTCTCTGTGTTTCCTGAATTTGAATGTTAGCCTGTCTTGGTAGGCTGGGGAAGTTCTCCTGCATAACATCCTGAAGAGTGTTTTCCAACTTGGTTCCATTCTCCCTGTCACTTTCAGGTACACCAGTCAGATGTAGATTTGGTCTTTTCACATAGTCCCATATTTCTTGGAGGCTTTGTTCATTTCTTTTTACTCTTTTTTCCTCTAAACTTCTCTTCTCACTTCATTTCATTCACTTGATTTTCAATCACTGATACCTTTTCTTCCACTTGATTGAATCGGCTACTGAAGCTTTTGTATGTGTCACGTAGTTCTCGTGCCATGGTTTCAGCTCCATCAGGTCATTTAAGGTCTTCTCTATGCTGTTTTTTCTAGTTATCCATTCGTCCAATCTTTTTTCAAGGTTTTTAGCTTCTTTGTGATGGGTTCAAACATCCTCCTTTATCTCAGAGAAGTTTATTATTACCTATCTTCTGAAGCCTTCTCTTCTCAACATGTCAAAGTCATCCTCTGTCCAGCTTTGTTCCATTGCTGACGAGGAGCTGTATTCCTTTGGAGGAGGAGAGGCACTCTGATTTTTAGAATTTTCAGCTTTTCTGCTCTGGTTTCTCCCCATCTTTGTGGTTTTATCTACCTTTGGTCTTTGATGATGGTGACAGATGGGGTTTTGGTGTGGATGTCCTTTCTGTTTGTTAGTTTTCCTTCTAACACTCAGGACCCTTAGCTGCAGGTCTGTTGGAGTTTGCTGGACATCCCCTCCAGACCCTGTTTGCCTGGGTATCACCACTGGAGGCTGCAGAACTGCAAATATTGCAGAACCGCAAATGTTGCTGCCTGATCATTCCTCTGGAAGCTTCATCTCAGAGGGGCACCCAGCCGTATGAGGAGTCAGTCGGCCCCTACAAGGAGGTGCCTCCCAGTTAGACTACTCGGGGGTCAGGGACCCACTTGAGGAGGTAGTCTGTCCATTCTCAGATCTCAAACTCCATACTAGGAGAACCACTACTCTCTTCAAAGCTCTCAGACAGGGACGTCTAAGTCTGCAGAAGTTTCTGCTGCCTTTTGTTCAGCTATGCCCTGTTCCCAGAGGTGAAGTCTACAGAGGCAGGCAGGCCTCCTTGAGCTGCGGTGGGTTCCACCCAGTTCGAGCTTCCTGGCTGCTTTGTTTACCTACTCAAGCCTCAGCAATGGCGGGCGCCCCTCCCCCAGCCTCGCTGCCACCTTGCAGTTTGATCTCAGACTGCTGTGCTAGCAGTGAGAAAGGCTCCGTGGGTGTGGGACCCTCTGAGCCAGCACGGGATAGAATCTCCTGGTGTGCCATTTGCTAAAACCATTAGAAAAGCACAGTATTAGGGTGGGAGTGGTCCGATTTTCCAGGTGCCATCTGTCAGGGCTTCCCTTGGCTAGGAAAGGGAATTCCCTGGCCCCTTATGCTTCGCGGGTGAAGCAATGCCTCGCCCTGCTTCAGCTCACGGTCCGTGGGCTGCACCCACTGTCCTGCACCCACTGTCCGACAAACCTCAGTGAGATGAACCCAGTACCTCAGTTGGAAATGCAGAAATCACCCATCTTCTGCATCGCTCACACTGGAAGCTGTAGACTGGAGCTGTTCCTGTTCGGCCATCTTGGAACCTCCCCCTAGGCATCCTCATCTAACATCCAGCAACACATCCTTTTACCTCTTCTATAATTCTGACACATGTTTAGAAAGATTTCGTTGCTAGACTGTGAGTCACTCCAGAGAAAGTATTTCCATGGTAGGGCAGTTAGGCCTTGTATACTGATTGGATAAAGGATGAGGGAGAAGGAGGAATCCAGCATGACATCCAGGTGTCTGGCTTGAGAAACTAGAAAGATGGCAGCACTGACTTGGGAAATACGAGAGGAAACATGTTTGGAGGGCATGGAGCCCTGACGAACCTGGGGAGCTGGCATAATATTCGAAGGAGAAATCTCAGAGGCAGCTGGAGATATGCATGGGAAGCTCAAGAGGGAAGACTGACTGGAGACACAGATTTGAGACCTATCAGCATCTAGGTGGTTGTTGAGGCCATGGGAACAGGCAAGAACACCCAGGGAGTGTGTAAAGTGAGGAGAAAAGAAGGCCAAGGGCAGGACTCTGGAGAAAATAGGTATAAAAATATGGACAGAAAGAGGGGAGCCCACAAAGATGTCTAAAATTATTGGATAGAGAAGAAAAGTGAGCTAAGAGTGTGGGTTATTGAAGGTGAAGACAGAGTCCTTTCCATGAAGAGCGTCATGACCAAGTCAGATGAGGAATAAGAAGTAGCTATAACCATGTAGCTGTAAAGTAGCTTAGTCCCTTTGATGAACTCAATTGGTTGAAGCAGGTGCCGAACTTCCAGTTAAGGGTTCAGGGGAAATCAAGACATGGATTCATGAAGAACAGCTCCTTCGAGAAAGTTGGTTTTGACAAAGCAGAGAGGAAGATGACAATGAAGCTACATACCAAATGCAATAATCTGCTCCAAAAACCAGTCCTTAGGTCTCTGAGTCCTCTCTACCCTCTTTGGAAGAGGTCTTTTGAGTAACTGGGAGGGGTGGCCAAAAAACTAAGTTGTTGCATTATAGTATTTACTCCAGAAACCGATCACATGGGTCTGTTGCCTTCCTGATAACCATTTGCACCCCACTCTTCTCTTTGTTAACAGAGCCCTGCTTTTGTTCAGGACATGAATCTGCCCTGCCTCAGTAGACAGATCTGACAGACATAAACTAAAAATGACAATCCCATTCCCCTTTGCCAGATACAGGCCTATAATCCCTTATCTGAAACCCCTGGGGTCAGATATGTTTCAGAATAAACTTTTGGACATTTAGAGGAGTAATAAAGTGATACAGTGCCTATATAGTGTATGGCTTTTTTCTTTTTTTTTTTTTTTGGATGGGGCCCCACTTTGTTGCCCAGGCTGGAGTGCAGTGGTGCAATTATAGTTCACTGCAGTCTAGAACTCCTGGGCTCAAGTGATCCTCCTCAACTTCCTGAGTAGCTGAGACTACAGGCATGTGTCACCACATCTGGCTAATTTTTTTATTTTTTATATTGATGGGGTCTCATCTCACCATGTTGCCCAGGTTTGTCTCAAACTCCTGTCATTAAGCAATCCTCCTGCTTTGGCCTTCCAAAGTGCTAGGTTTGCAGGCATGAGCCACCATGCCTGGCCCTGTACTATATGTCATTTAACACCACAGTAAGTGTTAGCATCCTGTTTCAAACATATTAATAATTCTGTATTAAAACAGATTGTCACATTAATTATGACGAATAAGGACTGTAAATAGTGTCATCTTTGGTTGGGTCAGATTTGCCACTGTATTAGTCCATTTTCATGCTGCTGATAAAGACATACCCGAGACTGGGCAATTTACAAAAGAAAGAGGCTTATTGTACTTACAGTTTCATGTGGCTGGGAAAGCCTCACAATCATGACAGAAGGCAAGGAGGAGCAAGTCACATCTTACGTGGATGGCAGCAGGCAAAAAGAAAGCTTGTGTAGGGAAACTCCATTTTTAAAACCATCAGATCTCATGAGACTCACTCACTATCATGAGAACAGCACAGAAAACACCCACCCCCATGATTTGATCATCTCCCACTGGGTCCCTCCCACAACACGTGGGAATTATAGGAGCTACAAGATGAGATTTGGGTGGGGACACACAGCCAAACCATATCAACCACTAAATGCATTTTGGCACCAAACTTATAAAGGACTTTTCAGTTTTCAGACTTTTTTGGTTTCAGAATTGCCAATAAGAAATTATGAGTCTGTATTCATTTTATCCAGCCTCTTCTGCAGGTAGAAGGGTCTTTGTGACTCTGAGGTAGACAATGAGTTTTTTTTTTAAGTCTGCTGAGGGGGCTTATTACAAATAAGGTTTATTTATTGATAAAAGGGTATAGAACTTCTTCCCGTTTCTTTTTGCCTTGAACTTGGAGATCATATCTGGAACTCTGGCTGCCATCTCATGATCCTGAAGTTACAAGCATAAGGGGACGTCAACAAGCTAAGGAGGGTTGAGCAGGAAGTACAGAAAGATCCTGCGTCCTTGATGACAATACTGAGCTCAACTACCCTGAGACCACATTCCTCTGGACTTATTATGATTTAAGTTGCTGTTGGTTGGGCACTTTATTACTTCAGAAGGAAGAAGAACTAAAAGAGTTGTGGGGTTGAGCAAGAACTTCTTTGAGGATAGAAGATACTTGCACAAATTTTTATGTATAAATCCTTTTGTTTTTTCTTTTGTTTCCTAGTTACTGTTAATGTTAGTATTATTATTTGCAAATAGACTCTTTATCAAACTATCAGTGTACATTTGGGTTTATCTGTAATTTCTCTTTATGACAGAGTTGTAGTGAATTCTAGTACTTTTATGTTGCTCCAAGTCCATTTTGAATATAAGTTGTACTATCTCATACTAGGAGCAGGGCTCAGTCTCCCTTTACATAGTTGCCAGTTCTACTCCTCCTCCCAGTTCCTCAAGGTGGTCAATCCATTTATCTACCTCAAACAACTGCCTACTGATGGCAACTACCCTGAGGAACAGCTAGATACAGCCTACTTGCCTGGCCCTACTAACTCACCCTGTATGGCTGTGCAGATATGCAGCACTGACCACCTCTCAGTTACAAAGCAAGCCCATGGAACTTGTACCTGTTTGTTCTAAACCCACCAACTAGAACTCTCTTGAAGAAACCTGCTTGGATAATGCCCTGACCCCAATAAGGGCTTTAGTGCCATAGATTCTCCCTCTCTCACCTTCTACCCGCTGGCTGGGCACCCTGCCATCTCCAGACTTGCTGCTGGCTCTCATGGGTACCCTTCTTCTATGGATCTGTGAGTAACAGAAGGTGTCTGTGATTTCCTGTGTTTTGCTATGCAGTCTCTTCTACATGTCACCTGGCACACACACCTGAGCCTAACTCTTCTCCTGGGTCTAGGCTCTCCTGGAGAGTGGCTATCGGGGTGTCCTTGTGGTCAGTCTCAAGAGAAAGACCTCAAGGTTAATTTAGAGAGACATTGCAATTTTATTAAAATCAGAAACAAGTCAAATATGTCTTCTATTATTCAACATTGTCTTGTAAGTATTGGACAATCCCACAGAAAAACACAATGAAACAATCAGTATAAATATTAACATATAGCAAATTTTTTATTTTCAGATTAGATGATTGTTTTCTTAGAAAAATTAAGAAATTCTACTTTAGACCTTAGTTTCCTCGTCCATAGAACTGATAGAATAGTATCTGCCTTATAGAGACATTATGAGGATTAAACGAGCTAATACACATAAAACACTTAAAACAGTGCCTGGCCCATTGTAAGTTCTCCATAAATGTTAAAGATTATTATTAAAAGAATTGAATAGAGAAACTGAATACAAAATAAAAATACAAAAATTAGTAGATTTACTTTTAGTAAACAAACTTAAATGTCACAGGGAGGAATCCCATTTTTAATAAAAACCAAAACTATAAAATACCTAGAAATAAAATTCACAGGAAAGGCAAAAGACCTAAATAAGTAAAACTATACAATCTTACTAAAATATGAAAAGAAGATATCTAAATGGAATGGCAACTTTCTAAGATAGAATGATATATCATAAAAATGTGTATATTTATATATTTTATATTACTGTTTGAGAAGAGCAACCCCAAGACACATAATTGTCAGATTCTCCAAGGTTGAAACAAAGGAAAACATGTTAAGGGCAGCCAGAGAGAAAGGTCAGGTTACCTACAAAGGAAAGCCCATCAGATTAACAGTGGATCTCTCTGCAGAAACCCTACAAGCCAGAAGAGAGTAGGGGGCAATATTCAACATTCTTAAAGAAAAGAATTTTCAACCCGGTATTTCATATCCAGCCAAACTAAGCTTCATAAGCGAAGGAGAAATAAAATCCTTTACAGACAAGCAAATACTGAAGGATTTTGTCACCTCCAGGCCTGCCTTACAAGAGCTCCTGAAGGAAGCACTAAATATAGAAAGGAAAAACTGGTACCAGCCACTGCAAAAACACCAAAATATAAAGACCAATGACACTATGAAGAAACTGCATCAACTAAAGTGCAAAGTAACCAGATAGCATCATGATAACAGGATCAAATTCATACATAGCACTATTAACCTTAAATGTAAATGGGCTAAATGCCCCAATTAAAAGACACAGACTGGCAAATTGGATAAAGAGTCAAGACCTATTGGTGTGCTGTATTCAGGAGACCCATCTCATGTGCAATGACACACATAGGCTCAAAATGAAGGATGGAGGAATATTTACCAAGCAAATGGAAAGAAAGTCTCTGATAAAACAGACTTTAAACCAACAAAGATAAAAAAAAAAAAAAAAAGACAAAGAAGGGCATTACATAATGGTAAAAGGATCAATGCAACAAGAAGAGCTAACTATCCTAAATATATATATACCCAATACAGGAGCACCCAGATTCATAAAACAAGTTCTTAGAGACCTACAAAGTGACTTAGACTCCCACACAATAATAGTGGGAGATTTTAACACCCCACTGTCAATATTAGACAGATCAACAAGACAGAAAATTAACAAGGATATTCAGGACGTGAACTCAGCTCTGAACTAAGCAGACCTAATAGATGCCTACAGAACTCTCCACCCCTAATAAACCAGAATATACATTCTTCTCAGCACCACATGGCACTTATTCTAAAATCGACCGCATAATTGGAAGTAAAACACTCCTCAGCAAATGCAAAAGAAGAGAAATCATAACAGTCTGTCAGACCACAGTGCAATTAAATTAGAACTCTGCATTAAGACACTCATTCAAAACTACACAACTACATGGAAATTTAAGAACCTGCTCCTGAATGACTACTGAAATAAAGAAGTTCTTTGAAACCAATGAGAACAAAGACACAAACGTACCAGAATCTCTGCATGGAACACAGCTAAAGCAATGTTAAAAGGGAAATTTATAGCATGAAGTGCCAATATCAGCTGGAAAGATCTAAAATCGACACCCTAACATCACAATTAGAATAACTAGAGAAGCAAAAGCAAACAAATTCAAAAGTAGCAGAAGAAAATAAATAACTAAGGTCAGAGCAGAACTGAAGGAGATACAAACACAAAAAAGCCCTTCAAAAAATCAATGAATCCCGGAGCTGGTTTTTTGGAAAGATTAACAAAATAGATAGACTGCTAGCTAAACTAATAAAGAAGAAAAGAGAGAAGAATCAAATAGATACATTAAGAAATGATAAAGGGGATATCACCACTGATCCCACAGAAATACAAACTACCATCACAGAATACCATAAACACCTCTATGCAAATAAACTAGAAAATCTAGAAGAAATGGATAAATTCCTGGACACATACACCATCCCAAGACTAAACCAGGAAGAAGTCAAATCCCTGAATAGACCAATAACAAGTTCTGAAGTTGAGGCAGTAATTAATACCCTACCAACCAAAAAAAAGCCAGGACCAGATGGATTCACAGCCAAATTCTACCAGAGGTAGAAAGAGGAGCTGGTGCCATTCCTTCTGAAACTATTCCAAATGATAGAAAAAGAGGGACTCCTCCCTAACACATTTTATGAGGCCAGCATCATCTTGATACCAAAACCTGGCAGAGACACAACAAAAAAAGAAAATTTCAGGCCAATATCCCTGATGAACATCAGTGCAAAAATCCTTAATAAAATTCTGGCAAACTGAATCCAGTAGCACATCAAACAGTGTATCCACCACAAGCAAGTCAGCTTCATCCCTGAGATGCAAGGCTGGTTCAACATATGCAAATCAATAAATATAATTCATCACATAAACAGAACAGAACCAATGACAAAAAACACATGATTAACTCAATAGATGCAGAAAAGTCCTTTGATAAAATTCAACATCCCTTCATGCTAAAAACTCTCAATGAACTAGGTGTTGATGGAACATATCTGAAAATAAGAGCTATTTATGACAAACCCATAGCTAATATCATATCGAATGGGCAAAAGCTAGAAGCATTCCCTTTGAAAACCGGCACAAGACAAGGATGCCCTCTCTCACCACTCCTATTCAACACAGTATTGGAATTTCTGGCCAAGGCAATCAGGCAAGAGAAAGAAATAAAGTGTATTCAAGTAGGAAGAGAGGAAGTCAAATTGTCTGTTTGCAGATGACATGGTTGTATATTAAGAAACCCCATCATCTCAGTCTGAAAACTCCTTAAGCAGATAAGCAACTTTAGCAAAGTCTCAGGATACAAAATCAATGTGTGAAAATCACAAGCATTCCTATACGCCAACAATAGACAAGCAGAGAGCCAAATCATGAGTGAACTCCCAATCAAAATTGCTACAAAGAGAATAAAATACCTAGGAATATTACTTACAAGGGACGTGAAGGACCTCTTCAGGGAGAACTACAAGTCACTGCTCAAGGAAAGAAGAGAGGACACAAACAAATGGAAAAAAATTCCATGCTCATGGATAGGAAGAATCAATATCATGAAAATGGCCATACTGCCCAAAGTAATTTACAGTTTCAATGCTATTCCCATTAAGCTACCATTGACTTTCTTCACAGAATTAGAAAAAACTACTTTAAATTTTATATGGAACCAAAAAAGAGCCCATATAGCCAAGACAATTGTAAGCAAAAAGAACAAAGCTAGAGGCATCACACTACCTAACTTCAAACTATACTATAAGCCTACAGTAACCAAAACAGCATGGTACTGATACCAAAACAGATATATAAACCAATGGAACAGAACAGAGGCCTCAGAAATAACACCACACATCTATAGCCATCTGATCTTCGACAAACCTGACAAAAACAAGCAATGGGGAAAGGATTCCCTATGTAATAAATGGTGCTGGGAAAACTGGCTAGCCATCTGCAGAAAACTGAAACTGGACCCCTTCCTTACACCTCACACAAAAATTAACTCAAGATCAATTAAAGACTTAAATGTCCAACCCAAAACCATAATAACCCTCGAAGAAAACCTAGGACATAGACATGGGCAAAGACTTCATGACTAAAATGCCAAAAGCAATGGCAACAAAAGCCAAAATTGACAAATGGGATCTAATCAAACTAAAGAACTTCTGCACAGCAGAAGAAACTATCATTAGAGTGAACAGGCAACCTACAGAATGGGAGAAAATTTTTGCAATCTATCTATCTGACAAAGGGCTAATATCCAGAATCTACAGGGAACTTAAACAAATTTACAAGAAAAAAGCAAACAACCCTATCAAAAGTGGGTGAAGGGTATGAACAGATACGTCTCAAAAGAAGATGTTTATGCAGCCAAAAAACATGAAAAAAAGCTCCTCATCCCTAGTCATTAGAGAAATGTAAATCAAAATCAAAATGAGATATCATCTCACACCAGTTAGGATGGTGATCATTAAAAAGCCTGGAAACATTGGATGCTTGCAAGGATACAGAGAAATAGGTACGCTTTTACATTGTTGGTGGGAGTGTAAATTAGTTCAACCATTGTGGAAGACAGTGTGGCAATTCCTCAAGGATCTAGAGTAAAATACCATTTGACCCAGCAATCCCACTAGTGGGTAATATACCCAAAGGATTATAAATTACTCTACTATAAAGACATATGCACACATATGTTTATTGTGGCACTATTTACGATAGCAAACACTTGGAACCAACCCAAATGCCTATCAATGATAAACTGGATAAAGAAAAATGTGGCACATGTACGCCATGGAATACTATGCAGCCATAAAAAAGAATAAGTTCATGTACTTTGCAGGGACATGGATGAAGCTGGATGATTGCTTATTCTCAGCAAACTAACACAGGAACAGAAAACCAAACACTGCATGTTCTCACTAGTAAGTGGGAGTTGAACAATGAGAAGACGTGGACACAGGGAGGGGGACGTTACACACGGGGGCCTGTCGGTGGGTAGGGTCCAGGGGACGGAGAGCATTTAGGACAAATACCTAATGCATGCCGGGCTTAAAACCTAGATGATGCATTGATGGGTGCAGCAAACCACTAGGGCACATGTATATCTATGTAACAAACCTGCACGTTCTGCACACGTATCCCAGAACTTAAAGTAAAATTTTTTTGAAATGCAAATTAAAGCCACAAATTAAAGTTCAATTTACACCCACCAGAATGACTAACTTTAAGTAGTCTGACAATACTAAGTACTGAGAAGAATGTGATCAAACGGTCTTGGAGAGGGAGAGTACAGGCAAATATTCACAGCAGCATTATTCAAAAAATAGAACACTGGAAACAATTGAGATATCAAGAGCAGAGTACAAAGTTGAGTTGCATATTCATTCAAAGGAAACTATACAGCAATGATAAATCACAAGTTGCTGCTACACACAACAATACGGATGAACATGACCAAAATTATGTTGGGCAAAGAACCCCCAAAAATAGTACTTTCCATCTGCTTCCATTTACATAGAGTTCAAAGTCACATAAGATTAATGTGTGATTTTAGAAGTCAGGAGAGCCGTCCCCTCTGGAGAAGAGGAAGAAGCATGACTGGGAGAGGCACGAGGGGAGCTGCTGGAGTACTGGTAATATTTATTGTTCTGGATGATGATTAAATAAAATATATTCACATTGTGAAAATTCTTTGAGCTATAGTTATGACTTGTGCACATTTCTGTATGTATATCCTACTGCAATAAACTTTATAAAAGGAAAAAAGAAATGATAGTGAAGTGACAAATTTTTGAAATACAAGATGATAACGAGATTAAAAATAATATAACTCATAGGAAAGAATCATGTCTCACTAAATACCCTATTATCAGACAGGGCTTACTAAACTTCCATCTTCCTAACAAAGTTGTTCCAGAACTTACCTTTAGCTTCAACTTGACTGCTCTTGTTTCTCAACTGCTATCAGATTGTATACTCCAAGTGCTGCGGAATGCTGGCACCTAGGTTGCTTGTGAGAAGAGACACTATGGCTTGTGCGGGATGCAGGGCCACTGGTGGCCAGGACTGGCAGGTCTGCTGCTTGTGAAGTGCCTGAGGCCCCGCTTTTAGAGAGGCACTAACTTGTGGAGTTCTGCAGCATAATGATAAATACTGGGGCCTCACCAAGAAGCCACGTGGTCCCTTCCCACTATTCATCCCATCTGCCCTATTACTTGCTGCTCAGCCTCTGCAGAAAGGGTATTCTCTGACAAGGACTCACAGAATTAGGGCTACTATGACAAAATACCGAAGACTGAGTGGGTTAAATAACAGATATTATTTTCTCACAGTTCTGGAGGCTAGAACTCCCACATCAAGGTGTCAGCACATTTGATTTCTCTCTCCTTGGCTTGCAGATGGCAGCCTTCTCACTGTGTCCTCACAAGGTTGTCCTTCTGTCTGTCTGTGTCCTAATCTCCTCTTCTTATAAGGAGAGCAGTCATGGTGGATTAGGGCCCACCCTGATGGCACTGTTTTAATTTTATTACCTCTTTGAAGACCCTATCTCAAAACCCAGGCACATTCTGGGTACTAAGGGTTAGGGCTTCAACATCAAGTTTTGGGAGACACAATTCAGTCTGTTTTTAAAAGAGTCTGTCTAGTTCTTACCAAGCTCTATGACTGGGCTGATTCCTGTAGCTTCTTGGGTCCTAAGTTTCCTCCGAACTTGCAAAGGAGGTTTGTGGCTCTTTACTCCCAATGCTGATGATACATAGCTTGCTTTCCAACTTTCCCGTGAACATCTCCTTGGGTTCCAGTACAACCAGATATAAATAACAATGGCAGAAGTGGAAGTATGGTGTCATTACATTTAATGTTTTCCAACCCTGTAGGCATCTAGTGGGGAGAAAAAAAAACAAGTGAGAATGTCCAGAATTAAAAGCTGTCTGAGACTTCATAGGCCACATGAAAGTTGGCTGTAGAACTTAAGATGGGAGAGAAGCAGGGTTGGGGGAGAAAAAAGTAGGGGAGAAGGAGAATTGATATATATTTGGGGATTGGTCTGTACTCACTGAATCTTCACAACAACCTCGTGAGGTGGGCATTATTATTATTAATTAATTATTATTCTCATTTGACTGGTGAGGACACTGAGGCCCAGAATGCAGAGTTGGGCTTTGCTATTTCAGTCTACCTAGAACTCAGAGGAACCCATGCAAGTCAGCTCTGCTGACCGCATTGGTTGAACATGCTTTGGCACCTCTTGCCTTCCTCCCCCCAGCATTGCCCTGTGACAGGTGACAAGAGGAAGACAAGGCTCCTGTCTGTTCTGTTTGGTAGTTATAAAAAAATGACATGACCAATTCCGTTGTTGTTGCTGGTTCAGTTTTAGTGAATAAGTAATGTTCACTGAAAACATATCAATAGATATTAACAAGCAAACAAATAAAATTCTGACACAAGCAAAACTAATCCATAGTGACAGAAAGCAGAGCAATGGTTGCCTGTGGGAAGAACAGATGAGTATAAAGGGGCCTGAAAGAACTTTTGGGGGAGATGAAAATGTTCTATATCTTGATTGAGGTTGTTGCTCTACATGTATGTACTTGTATAAAAACTTATCAAACTATATACTTAAAACAGGTGAGTTTTTAGTAGTAGCAGTGATGTTTGGATACCTGTAACTTTATCTTCATTAGAAATGTTAGATATTTTAATATCATCAGTTAGTTTTTGCAGGTATCTTGAAATATTATTCATGTTCCTCACTACTGGGATAGTTTTGCAGATTCATGTTCCTCACTACTGAGATAGTCATTTAGCCTGTGTGCTAGACCTTGCTTTTGATGCCTTCATAAAGCATATATCACAAAAAAGGTGAGTTGTTGTATGTAAATTATGCCTCAATAAAGTTGATTGATCTAAAGAGAAAAAACATCACCAGAAATCCCACCACCAAGAGATAACCAGTACCATTTTGGTACTGCCAGGGCATTCATTCCCACTCTGCCACCCCTGCACATGCTGTGTTCTGGGGTTTTTTTCCTCTCTGTCCACAATATATTATAAAAACCTTTCCATGCCAGTACACAGAATGCTACATCGGTATTTTTGCAGTGGTAGAATACAGCATTATGTCAACAAAACATGTTTACTTCACCAATTTGTTGTGTTGGAAAATTAAGATGTTTCCAATTTAGGCCAGGCGTGGTGGCTCACACCTGTAATCCCAGCACTTTGAGAGGCCGAGGTGGGCGGATCACTTGAGGTCAGGAGTTCAAGACCAGCCTGGCCGACATGGTGAAACCCCATCTCTACTAAAAACACAAAAATGAGCCGGGTATGATGGCACGTGTCTGTAATCCTAGCTACTTAGGAGGCTGAAGCAGGAGAATTGCTTGAACCCAAGAGGCAGAGGTCGCAGTGAGCTGAGATCCCACCATTGCACTCCAGCCTGGGCAACAGAGCAAGACTCCATCTCAACAACAACAACAACAAAAAGATGTTTCCAGTTTCCAATTTTTCACTCTTATAAACACTACCATGAATATCCTTGTAACTAAATATTTGAGCATATCCTTAATGATTGCCATAGAATAATTTTCTTCCAGTAAAATTACTGGGTCACAGGCATTCACATTTTTAAAGAATTTGATGTATCTTTCAAAATTGCCCTCCTAAAAACTGTATCAATTTATATGCCCACTAGCCATCTCTTTGTCTCTACTGTAGACTCTCATTGTGTAGACTCAGCATTGTGACTCTCCATGGAAACAGACACAAGGTAAGTCCCAGTAATTGACATATCCCGAGATCCCACAACTTTAGAAGCTATTGAAACCTTTCAAAGTCAGTCCCAGCCCTAACTTTAAATGAAATTCAAGACCCATAAAAAATTCAGGGGTCTGAAAGCACTCCTACTGAGCACATCCAGGACTATGACTCAGGACTCAGGCCAGAAACCACCACACAGCTTGCTAAAGGAACATTGAGTCAAAGGACCAGCAAAAACCTCCTACCATCTCAGGCTTAGAGATTCCCTAGTCTCTATACCCCACTTAATCTCTTTGAACCAAGCCTTGCTCCAGAGCAGCTGGGCAGGGGAGCCAGGGATCTCAGGAGTCCCACATACTGTTGAGGTGTCAGCACAACTCCAGTTGGTTGCATTTTATTTCAACCCTTGGTTCTGCTGCACATGGCCTTGGGATGGTTATTTAACCTAAGGCTCAATTTCCTCAACAGAAAAATGGAGTTGGTAATTGTACCTAGCTCACAGAGTTTTAGTAGGATGGCATGAGATAATACAATCAAATTCACTAGCACCACTCCTGGCCCTTAAAAGATGCTGGTATTTGGTAAGTAGTATTATCATTTGTTGGTCCCTCACACTTAGCTTCAGGCAGCAGAGAGGCCTGAGAGAACAACTTCCTGCCCTTACATTCTGACTTTTCTGCACTGGCGTCGCTACAAAGGGCCAGCCACCAGGCTCATTTTAGATTTGCCGAATGCCACCGATAAGCTAAGGGCTTGAAACCCCGTTCTTAGGAGTGGCTTGCCCACCCCGCATGCCTCTAGGACCAAGCCTGACAAATATAGCAGAAATTACAGGCATCTGATTTAAGGCTACGTGTGTACACTTCGCCTGAGCCAAGCCCCAAGCCCTAGTCCCGCTGCTGCATCAAAGGACCAGCTCTCTTCCAGCCTCCGGCCCCAGAGTAAGCAGCAATTTGGGAGGCAGCCCCCTCTTATTTTTAGCTTTAAAAACCCGAAACGCCAACATACCAGAGCTCACCCAAGCGTCTCTCACAAGCTGTTGTTTGACTTGGGTTGAGAAAATGACAGGCTGGGTTGTGCACCAAGACGAGAAGAAAAAAGAGGGGGAAAAAAGGAGTTTTCTTTTCCCTCCACTGCCAACCTCCATCCCCCTCAACTCCTCCCCTAGGCCTGGGTGGACCCTGCCTGGGTAATAGTTCCCTGCTATATTTAAAAACCACAGATGTGTTTGGTGGAGACTTAATTTCGGAATTGCAGGCAACGTCTCCTGAGGACAAGGGGAAAGCCGGTGCCGCGCGCCCGCCTGCTGCCTGGAGCTCCCAACTCGGCGGAATCCAGGTCAGGAGGCGCCGCCGTTTTGATGTGCTGCCGGCGGAGAGGCGCGGGCACCAGGCTCCAACGACTGGGGTGGGTGGACGCGGCGCAGGGGTTCGATCTGAATTGGCCCTCGGGGGCTCTGGATACGGGTTGCGGGATGCGGGCTCGACTTCCTCGTTGCCGGTCGAGGAGCGTTCTGAGAGTCTCCCTTCGGCGCGTGAGGATAAATATGCACGGCTTGTCATTCGGTGCGGCGCTCTCTCCCAGCTGATAGGGTGACGTTCCGTTTGGAGGCTTGGAGATTGGCTTTTTGATTTGGCTTCTTGCGGCAGCTTAATGGGCAAAGCTCTCCGCTCGCCCAGAAACCAGCCTCTCCGCGCGTCCCCTCTGTGCGCGGCGAGGCCGAGACGTCTCCCGCGGTGACAGCGTGCAAGGCGGAGAGCCGGCGCGCTCCCAGCCCCGGGAAAGCCCAGGCGACGCGACCGCAAGCCCGAGCCCGGGTCCCTCGGAGCCGCCAGGGCGCGCCGGGCTGCTCGCCTTGCTGCCCCTCCCGGCAGGAATTCCCCGCCGCCCGCGGCCGGGACTCCGGGCCTCTCCCGGGCGTATATTCCAGCCCCCGCTCTGGGTAGGGGTTTCCCTCTTTCTGAAATCCGCGCGGAAGGACCCCTCCCGGGGCCCCTCGCCCTGGCCCCAGACACCCGCCCGCCTAGACCCCGCGCTCCAAATGCGCTGCCCGGCAGCTCCCTGACAGCTGCGAGCCCACGAACCCCGGCGGGCGGGCGGTGGCGGACTGACATGCCCCGGACGCGGCTGCGGCCGGCGGGCAGCCCGCGGGGGCGATGAGCCGCTGCGGCCGGTGAGGCGCCCGGTGGCGGGGGCATCACGTACCTTCCTCACCCCCCTCACTTGCCCACTCCGCTCGGGAGGCCGAGAGGAAACGGTGAGTAATGGGGTGAGCCTCCTGCCCTTCCCCCTTAGCGGGCAGCCGAGCCATGGGAGGTAGAGGTTGGGGGGCTTGGGATGCCCCTAAGAGGATCCCTGATTGTGAATAACGGGGTTAAGTTATTTCTCAAGATCATTCATATGAACCACCTTCCTGTGGATTTAGTGCCAAGAGAAGTGGGGGGAGGGTGCCCTGGAAAGTGTACATTGTGTATGCGGTGTTGGGGGGGCAGATCTGGCAGAGTGGGTGTCCACGGGAGGGTGCCGCCGGGTGGGGAGGGGCAGAGAGAGATAGATGCCTGGGCAGATGCTTACAGTCGGATCGTGAGCATGTTGGGTTGGTAGCGGGTGCTGTTTGGGGAGACTGACTGCTGTGTTGTGTGCTGGATGCATGTGGGCATATGTGTGCCGCCTGGACCAGGGCGTGTTGTGCTTCTGGTGCTGTGAGTGTCCGCCGGGTTTGGGGGCTAGCAGGGGAGCTGGTTATCCACTCCGCGCGCGCCCGCGTGCACATACGCACGCACGCGCTCACCCCAATCTCGGGACTCCACCGCCGCGGGTCGGGAGCTGCAGCCCCAGCGCACCGACAGCTGGGGCCAAGGGGGCGGGGAAGAAGGAGGGTTTCTCAAGTCCTGCACTCTCCAGCCCCTGGTGGTGTGCGTGGTCTGGGGCTCGGTGGAAAGAATCGAAATATATAACTAACCTTCCCCCGAACCCCCAACACACACACGCGCGCGCACACACACACACACACACACGCTCTCTCTCTCTCTCTCTCACACACACACACACACACACACACACACACACACACACAGCCAAAGCCCTCATTCAGAGGCTAGCGCTGCTGCTCCTGCAGGCCCTGGCTGACCTGCCCAGAGGACCCGAGCCACTGGGAGAGATGATGAAAGCAATTTGCTCCAGGGGAAAAAGCAGTTTTTCGTCTTAATTCACTGTGTTTTATGTTTAACCGTGTGGTAGTGGTGGTGGTGGCGGGGTGGGGTTAAATAGAAGAAATGCCTTTAATGCAGTACCATAAATTTACCTGCTCATCGCAGCTTGTTTCTCTCTCTCTCTCTCTCTCTCTCTCTCTGTCTCTCTCTCTCCTCGCCCCCCACCCCCACCCTTCTCTTCTCTTCTCTCCCCCTTTCCCCTTTCTCTCTCTTCTCTCTCTCCTTTCCTGGCGATTAATAAACAAACCTCTGAACGCATTCGGCGGTTAGGTCTCCCGGGCAGAAGAATTGAAATTGGTTTCAATTTATCAGAAACGTAGACTGCAGCAGGCACCGCCAAGCTCCTGGGTGGTCAAGAAACACCCGAAGGGGGTGGGGGGAGGAGGGAGTTGAGAAGGGTGGAATGTGGGTACGTGATAGGAACACATCCGGCCTTCTGGTGGGGCACCAAAAGGGAAGCCTCCTCGGCCCCTGGCGACCCGGTGACTTGCAGCGGCGTGTGATTAATCTTCCACAGCTGTCGTGCCCCATCCACTTGAGCTGAGCTCTTGTTTACCTCGATTTTCAAATATAGCTGCTGCGCCATGCTCTTCCTGAAATAGGGGGATCAGTTCACCCTTTATGGGCTCTTGGCCTCCTGCCGGGGCTTCTTTTTGCTGGCGTCACTGGCTGGATCCAAGTTTGAGAGGAACCTGCCCCTTCATGCATTGCAGGTCTCCAAAGGAGGATGGCTGATGGTCAGAGCTTAGGGTAACTAGATGTGGACTGATCACCCAGCCCCTCATTGCAATCTACAATGCCCAGCAGCAGTCCCCTCATACAAGTCCACTTTGTAGCCTCCTTTTTCTTTAAATAAAATGTAGATACTGGGTTGAGAAGAAGCAGATAAGGCCTATAGAACTGAACTTGGTTGAAGTGGTTCTTTCTTTAACTTGATGGAGAAGGGAAGGCCATTCATGCAGTTTCCTCCACTTGGAATCCTTTCTTTTTCTCCCAACATACTCCTAAAGTACTCCTACTCAAGCTTCACTCTCAGCTCACTAGTTACTTCCTCAAGGAAGACTTTCATATCCTCCCTGACGAGGCCAGATCCCTGCATATTATACATCTGTATTAGTCCGTTCTTACACTGGTAATAAAGACATACCCAGGTACTTTACAAAGGAAAGAGATTTAATGGACTCACAGTTCCACAGGGCTGGGGAGGCCTCAGGAAATTTACAATCATGGTGGAAGGGGAAGAAAACACGTCCTTCTTCACACGGCGGCAGCAAAGAGAAGTGCCGAAAAGAGGGGAAAAGCCCCTTGTTAAGCCATCAGATCTTGTGAGAACTCACTATCACAAGAACAGCAGCATGGGGGTAACTGCCTCCATGATCCAATTACCTCCCTGGCTTCCTCCCAGGACACGTAGGGATTATAGGAACTACAATTCAAGATGAGATTTGGATGGGGACACAGCCAAGCCATATTTGGCCATGGAGTCCATTGGATTCCAAAAGAAAAGTATTTGTTTATTCATTCAGTTAGCCATTTATTCAATAAATGTTCAACAGCCACCTACTCTGTCAGGCATGTGCTAAGTCCAGAGGCAAATAAAATAGAATGGACCCTTTCCTCATAAACACTCATAATCTGAAGTTATATTTTTGAAGTAATTTAAAGATGCACATTAAATTTATGTATGTGATTAAGTAATGCCAGGCACACCTCTAGACAACAGACTCCACAAAGGGAGGAAACTGTGTCCCAAAGGCCTAGCACTGTGCCTGGCATAGGATAGGTACCCAGTAAATGTTGGTTGAGTGAGTGGAATTGGAGGAATAATTACATTCTTTCCTTCTCTGTTCCTGCTCTTCTGAGCTCTCCTTTACACTGCCACCTACAGCTTCCTGGTAGGAGAAGAGAGAATATGGTTACTGAACTGACCCTGTTAAAACTATTTCCATGCCCTGTGCTCCTCCAAGAGATGGGACCCTAAAGCTGATAGGTTGTCCTCTTCCCCCAGCCCTGCCCTGTGCCTGTGAAGGGTGGTTCCTTTTGCATTCTCTGGGCACAGTTGTTAGTATTGTTTATGGGCACTGGTAGTGGGCATGTTCCCCAGCCTTCATGCTTCAGTCATTGCCCATGATCAGGATTTGGGAAATGTGTCACACATCTGGACTTCTTTTCAAACTATTGAGATTAGATAAAAAGAAAGGAATAGGCCGGGCGCGGTGGCTCACGCCTGTAATCCCAGCACTTTGGGAGGCCGAGGCAGGTGGATCACTAGTTCAGGAGTTCAAGACCAGCCTGGCCAACATGGTGAAACCCCGTCTCTACTAAAAATACAAAAATTAGCTGGGCATGGTGGCAGGCACCTGTAATCCCAGTTACTCGGGAGGCTGAGGCAGGAGAATTGCTTAAACCCAGGAGGCAGAGGTTGCAGTGAGCCGAGATCGCGCCACTGCACTCTAGCCTGGGTGACAGAGCGAGACTCTATCTCAAAAAAATAATTTAAAAAAAGGAATAACCTCCTTCACTTAAGCTTGGTTGCTTTGCCTAAGAGATTCAAATATGTGATGAGGCTCAGAAAAACACTGGACTCCAAAAGAAAAAGCATTCGTTTATTCACTCAGCTAGCCATTTATTCAATAAATATTCAACAGCCACCTACTCTGCCAGGCATGTGCTAAGTAGAGAGGCAAATAAAATAGAATGGCCTCTTTCCTCATAAACACACATTCCAGCAAGGATGACCAACTAGTGAATGGACAATTACTGTATAAAGTGATTTCTGCCAGTAGAGGGTAAACCCCATGATAATGGAAGCATATAGGAGGAGCACCTCTTCCTAGGGGCTTAATGAGGACTTGTAGGGATAGCTAAGCCCAGAAAGGGAGGATGGGTAGGAGTTAGCTTTGGTGAAAGAAAAGAGGAGAGGAAGAAAAGAGGAGAGGAAAGTGGAGGGAGAAAGTGTTATGAGTGAAGGGATTAGTATGTAAAGACCTAACATAGATAAGAGCTCTTCCAAATGACTGAAGACAGAGATTAAAATGCAGGGGAGTTGAGTCTGGAGAAGGCATAGGGGTCAAACCTTGAAGGGCTTGTACTCCATGCTAAGAATTTCCACTGAATTTCCAATGCAGGGTTAGGAAAATGTTGACTACTGATTTGAAAAGTCAGACTTGCATTTTAGATAGTGTACTGAAACTGGAACGTAGGAGAGAGAGGCAGGTAAAGAGGAACTGTATAGAAACCCAGGTGTATGGTCCTGGCAGCCTATGAAGGTGAGGGCAGGGGTTTCCTCTTTCTGTTTCAATGCACAGACTGTCACGGGTAGCGACTACTTGGGGCAGTGTCGCATGGGAGGTAAAAAGAATTTACCAAGACAGTTGTAGGTTAAAAAAAAAAAAAGTCAGATTTATTAGAGAAAGTATGAGGATAGATTGCAAGGAAGCAACAGGCAGGTCAGCAAGAGAAGAAGGAGCTGACTGCAAGGGGACAAAGGCTTGCTGGGGACTTATAGGATGGGGCTTGTGCTGGAGAGAGCTATGTGCAGTACTGATAATGCCAAGGTTACAGTGAGTTAACTTGCACTTTTCTATCAGCCAATGGTCTGGTGATAGCTGGGTACAGGAAGATTGTGAGTTATTTGCGCAGGAGGGCTATGTGTCCTGGACCATAAAAAAAGGCAGACTTACAGCTTATCTGCTTTCTCTTTTTGCTTTCCCCTGGTCCTGCCAGCCTGACCTCTTTTCCCTAATTAGGACTCCACACAAACCAGAGATACCCTTCCAGGAAAGCGTTTCACTAATTTTCTCTAATGAGATTGGTTTATGTTTGGTTGTTCCTTAGTGTTTTGAATGGGCCCTCTAAACTCAACACTGGGCAGATGGCTTAGGGGAAAAGAGAAAGGGCTCCACAGAGTGTAAGACATATTTCCTGGCCAACTGAACTGCAGAGCAAAGCAAACTCTCAAAGATTTGAGATGGAGAGATCCGTGAAGGCTGAGACAGGCCTGAAGAAGGAGCCTGGAAGGGTAAGAATTTAGGTCCATGGAGACTATAGAGCAAGACATCTAGATAGGAGACTCACATGTGTATGTACATGGGTATTTAAAAATAATATGGTGAGTGAATAAAAGCTAATTCTAGAATCCAGGGTACTTGGATATGGCATACAGAATCACATCTACTAAGAAGAAAACAGCTCTGTTTCATCTATATATAATTTGGAACAGACCAAATAGCATTTACTGCCTTGATATTTGGAATGACAAATAGGGCTTTCCTAGTTGTGTTCAGGAATGCTGGGTCATGTCGGGACTAGATCTGGAAGTGGGACCAGAAGCTGTGCTCCTGCCATGGCTTCCATGTAATAATTTCCAAATCACTCAACAGGAGAGGACCTCAAAGTCCAAAAGAATGAAACCAAACAGTGTGAGCTTGGTCAGCATTCTTCCTTTGCACCCTGATTTCTCCACTGGGTTCCTCATCCTTCCCTGTCACTAATCTTAGAGTAAAAAACAAACAAAAAACAAAAACAAAATGCTTCATTTCCTGCAGTGCCCAGGAGCTCACCCTTGCCCTACTTTGGTAAACTGCCCCAGTTCCATCTCTTATCTGAAGTGTCTTTCTCCTTCAATACAGAATGCTCTCCCTCCACAAACCCCATCTTAAAAAGAGTATCACTTCTCTAATTCCTTTTCCCCATTATACTCTTTCCCCATCATGCCTTCAACAAACTCTTGAAATTTTGATCATTTGTCCCTATTTTCTCACCATTCATCCACTCACTTCCCACTTTTCTCCACCTTCTTCCCAACTCTCATCCACCAAGGACTTCTCATTCCCCAAAATATAATGACTTATTCCAAATAGCTGCCTGCTGTCCTCCCTCTTTCTTTCTCTGTCTCTCTCCCTCCCTGCATCAGAGCTAATATTGACAATTAGCTCCTTAAGTCTTTCCTCTTTTGACTTCTTTCACACAGAGCTCTATAGGTCTCACTACCTCTACATGGCCCCTCTTCCACTTCCACTCCAAGATTCTCTCCTCTCTCCCAATTTTTCCTTTCTCCATTATCCCTTGGCAGTCTCCCTGAATGGTTTGTGCTGTTACTGCAGTGTGGATAGCTCCCAGAGTCTGTGACTAGCTCTCCAAGCCGGATGTCTTGTTTCTTGTCTTGATTTCCACATGGCTGGAAATATCTCCAACAAGATGTCCTGTTAACTCCTCCTGAATTTTTACTAACCTGACATCATCTTTGTCCTTAGCAGCTTCTCCTCCTGACTTCCCACTTTCTCTTGATGGCACCAACAAACTTCCAGTCACCCTGACTTGAAACCTCCAAGTTTATCTTTGAACTCATCTCCCTTGTTCCCCAAGTATTGCTTGATGTATTTTATAAGCCTGTGCCCCTCTTCTTCATCTCAAACACCACGACTCAAGTGCAGATTTTATCACCTCTCGTATAAAAATAATAATAATATGTGTGCGTTTACCATCTGTCAGCTACTCTGTTGCAAAGTGCTTTACCTTGATTTTCCCATTTAGTCCTTACCATGGCTGTGCGAAGTAGTTACTATTATTATACTGTAAAAAACAGCTTTCTGCCATCTTCCCAACTTCAACCTTTCCCTCTTTCAATTCATTTTAATCAGTTACAAGATTCACCTCCTAAAATGCCTTTGTAAACTTACCACTTTTCTGCACAAAAAACTTTGAAGGGCATTCCATTTTTTGCAGTTCATTGTATTCAAGGCCCTGTATGGGCTGGTGCCCCACTCCATATCTAGCCTCACTTTTTACAGTTCCCTTGCCCTTTCTGCCTTTGTGCATTTGTTCACAGTTTACCTTCCCCTAAGACTTCTGCTTGTTCGTCAGTGTTCAATTCAAATGCCTCTTCCTGATGGGAAGGCTTTATGGAGAAGCTGTCCCTTCCTCCTGTGAATTTTAATAACGTGACATCTGTTTTTCATTAGCCCTTTACACTTTCTGAAATGCTTTTTTTTTTTTTTGCATGCGGCTTACCATCCCTCCCGGAGCAAGTGCTTTTTCTGTCTCCCACTCTATGTCACATGATGCCTGAAATACAGTAGGTGTTCAATGAAAAAATGGAGTGAATATACTCCCTCACCCATGAAGCAGGTGAAACAAGGTCAAGAAAGGGGATCTATACTATTTCCAAAAATAAGACAATGGTGGAGTCAAAATTCAAACCAGGGACAGGAAAATGGTGTAACAGAGGAGGCAACGAATTGGTGATGAAAGGTTATGTTCTAATTCTTGTCACTTCTGACAACCACAGGTGAGACTCACCTCTGCTCTCTGGGCCTTGGATTCCTTATCCATCAAAAGAATTTGTGTTGGATGTGTTGACTTTTATGCTCCTCCCTGACCTGACAATTCTGTATTCTGTGAGTCTTGTTTCATAGCATACAGATTGTCTACTGCTGAGAATACTTTCAGTGCTGACAGTATCTTTCATTTCAGAAACTTCCAACTGTAACTTGAAACCTCTAGTGTATCTGTTATCACATTGAGTCTATCTAGAGATCAACTTGGCCAGTCAACTCAGCTGTCCAGCCTGTAAGCTGCCCTAAATTGGTTAGAGTGCCCCAAAGGCCCCAGGTTGGCACTCCTCAATGTGCAGTCACCAGTCAGCTCCCACTGCAGTATTCTAGGGCATTCTCAGAATGATTAGTAGTGCTCTAGGCTCCCAAATGTTCCAGACATCCTATCTCAACTCCTGCACTTCTGCCTTTCATAGAGCCCCCAGAAAAGATGTGTTTAGAGCCATGTAGGTTCTGCTGAGAGTCTAGTAAAACCACTCTGCTCAGCAACTTTCCAGATGCTCCACCTACCACAAACATACCATCGTACTCCCTCCCCAGTGAGACAGGAAGAATCCTCTTGAGCCAGTGCCTTTTCGCCCCTGAAAAGAAACTAATAGAGGAATCAACCTCAAGGGGAAATCATTAGGGGAGAGCACATCTGTGAAGACAGTAGCTAGATCTCCTGGGAGTCTGAGGAATCTGCTCCTAGCACCCCCTTGTAACAGGAGGGCCCAGAGCATCCCTAGAGTTGATTATACAAGAGAACTACCCAGACTTGTCTCAGAGAGATGACTTTGACTGCTTGCCAGGTTTTATTTGTTCTTCAGTCAGGCAATGATATGATTTAATTCCATATTTCAACATTTAAAAAATTAAAATAAGTTAAATGGCATTAAAATACATCTGGCTTCTGGAGAATAGTATGAGAACTATGTACATAAAGGAGGCTGATCACCAGCATCCCTTGATGGCTTTGCAACAAGGCAGAAGATGTCAGCCTCCCCCATGGGTAACCTCAAAAGAGAGAGCCCAGGTGGTTCTCTCTTGGCAACAGGGAAGGGCAGGAACAATGTCTACCTGAGGCTGCCCTGGGTTTCTTGCTCCTCTAACTCCAGCCCTGACTTCCTTTCAGTTGCAGGGGATGCTTTCTCTTGGCCCTTCCCGACATAACACACTCCTTCAGCCTGCTGAAAGGAGACATCTGGCATTCAGAGCACAAAAGTTTGGTTCTGGCTCCATTATTTATTGGCATAGAAACACTCAGCAATAAACTGAGCCCCAATTTCTTCTTCTGTGTGATCATCCTCACAAGAAGGATTAAATAAGATCCTGTGAGTGAGAAGGTCTTTGTAAACCCCTGGCAAATAGCATTGCTTAATATTTATTGAATGAATGATGCAGTATAAATGCCGATTATCATTATGCCATACTCTGAAGGAAAAGTGAGGTGCCAATGAGAGGACTAGGATTGGGAGAGGAGGTTGTGTTTAGAATTAGACTCATGACTTTTGTCCAAACATTATGTGGTCCCACTAGTTCTTGAGAATGAACAAAACTATCTGCACTCTGAGGTCATTGGCTTTAACCATAAGGCTTGCCAGGAAGTCTGAAGTCTCTTCCTAGATGCATCTTTCCAGAATCACTTAATGAAAACTCCTGTAGAGTCATTTTGCATCCATTCAACAAATACTTACTGAGTACTCCCTCTGCCAGCACTAGCCAAGGCACTGGGAATACTGTGGTGAACAAAAGGGATGAGATTCCTGCTACTATGGAGTATATATTCGATGATAAACTAGTAAACAAGCAAACAAAAACAAGGATGATTTCATCAAGTGCATATGGGCTATAAAGAAAATGAAAAGTGATGTTACAAGAGAGTACTGGAGGGGAAGATTACCTTTAGATAAGATGGGTGGGGGAAAGTCTCTCAGAGAGGGGTATCTACAGCCTGAATGAAACTTAAAAGTGACCTCTGTGGATATTTAGGGTAAGGTTGTTCCAAGTAGAGAGAACAGTAGATGCAAAAGTCCTAAGACACATGCTTGCCTGTTCTAGAAACTTCCAAGTATTTCATCTAGGTTGGAGTGGAGTATGGATGGAGCAAAACAAAATGGTAGGAGATTTGAAAGATCAGCGAGTTAGAAGCTAGACGAGAAGTCAGTAGGAGGTGGGGTGCCACAGAAAGAGAGAGGATACAAAGAATGGCATGATCTATCTGATTTACATTTTAAAGAGACTTTCTGGCTATTTTGTGGAGCGTAGATTATAAGGGGTGGAACAAGGTTGGTAGCTGTTGCAGTAGTCCAGGTGAGAGATGTAATATTAAATATTAAATCTCCAGCAGCTAGAATGGAACGTGACACATATTTGGCACTCAATAAATTTGAGAATGCATCCAGGCAGAAATGATCTTCAAAGAACCTACAACTGTGATGGGCACATCACAGTGCTCGACAAATACTTTCGTTCATGAATCAACGAACAGCATCAGGCTTTCTTGTAGCTACTCTAAATTAACTTGAAGTTAATCTCAATATTTTGGATCTTTTACAAGTAATTCTTATCTTTCTAGCTAGCACTATTTCTTAGGAGCAATATGTTCCATGGGTTCATTTTTTCCTGTGTGGAACTGTGCAGTCATTTGAAACAGATCTGAGATGTCTAACTCCACAACCGTTAGGCAGTGTTCATAAATCCCCAAACCCTTTGCTCACATTTAGATACTGATCTCATATACCTTTCTGTGTGTCACTCCAGAGGGGTGACCAGACCTGCTTCATCAGTGCATCTCCAGAATGTATCACTGTCTGGTCTACTGAATCCACAAATGGTTATTCCCTCAACTAGACTGAGGAACACTCTAAGGCCTTGGTTGGGTTCCATTTGTCCCACAGTTACAGGAAGTCCTAAAACTAAGAAGATATCTAAGTTGGATGGTTTCGTGTTGATTCCTTCAGTTTCCATTCCTTGGGGCCTAGAGATCTCAGGATCAGGATGAACTTTGCAGGGCCAGTGGAGGAAGGGGCCTGATGTGGTGTGGTCCTTGCTAGGCCTCTTCATTCCTCTTTACCATCATCTTCTGTTTCTATTGGTCTCCAACTTACATGGATTCTCCTTTCAGTGCCTCTGAAATCCAAGCCTTCCCCAGCAGCCCTTCTCCCACTGCCTTGGTTCAGGTCTCCATTGCCTCTCACCCCAGTCCTGGGAGAGTCTGGACTGGTCTTCTTGCCTCCAGTCTTGCTCCGCTTTCATTCACCTATCCTGTTCCCACACTGTCATCACTCTAGGTTGCCTATCCAAAAGAAAAACATTGATCTTGTCCCTCCTATGACTAAAAACCTTCAGTGTTTCCTTATTGCCTCCAAGAGAATGCCCACATTCCTTGGCCAGGCACACAAGGCCTCTTACCAGCGATTCCTCACTTATCTCCACAGCTTCTCTCAAGTCTTTCAGCCATACTGCTCATCCTTCTGGAAACAGACACTGCTTGTTCAGGCTTCCATGCCCTTTAGCATGGGCTTCCTATGGCCTTTGTTTGAGATGCATTGGCTTCCACCCAGTTAACTCCTGTTCATTCATTAAATCCTAGATCTAATGTTAGCTGGTTCATGCAGCCGGCCCCAGTGATCCCAAGCAGTGCTATACCTTCCTTTCTTGTGATCTCTTGGCACGTTGCACATGCTTCTAAATCTGGTACTTGTTTCGTTGTAATTATTTGGTTTTCTGTCAGTGTTCTCCAGTGAAGTGTGTGCTTCTCTAGAGGGATTATATTTTATTCATATTACTCAAATTCAGAAAACCGTGCTCACAGCATCCCTGACAGATGGTTCTCCAGCCTCCAATTTGAACACTGCCAAAGATGGGAGAAATCACTGGATATTATCCCTTCTATTTTTGCACATTCATTCGATGTACTCATTCATTCAATAAATATATACTGAGCATCTACGATATGCCAGGCACTGATTTAGGCACTGGGGGTACAGAAATATCAGATAAAAATTTCTACCCTCTTGGAACTTATATTCTAACTTTTTTGAGTGTGTGGGAAAAAAATGAGTTTGGAACAAATTAACCTTCTCAGCATAATTCAGTGAAAGTCAGCCTGTGTCACATAAGCTGGGTTTCATACAAATGCATGCATGCATGCATGAATGAATAAATGAGTAAGCGAGTGAATGAACAAAGAGGCCATGAGGAAGTGTGAAGAAGTAGACCTAAGCTATTATCACTGAAAGGAAAAATATTTAGAAATACAACTTGCTGAAAATGGATGAATAGCATCATTTTCCTACAAAGACAAGGGAATTATGGATCTTTTATATTTCATCAGTACAAGTATAAACCAAGTAGACAGCAAGTTTAGGGAAAGACAAAGGGAAAATCTGCTTATGTGGGTAGAGAATTGATGCTGACTATTCTTGGCAGGGTATGAAAGGAAGTGAGATTTCAAGAAGGTGAGATGTTTGTCCAGAACATAGAAATGTCTTGTGGTACCCATTTGTGAGTCAGCGCATGATCTGCTGTAAGTCCTTCTCCCAGTCCAAAGAAAGTCTCTAATGGCTGGAATTTCTGGGATGCAAATGTCATAGTCAGGTGAGGTTCCTTCTCTTCTCTCCCAGGATTTTCAACCTTGTCTGTATCTTAAAATCAACTAAGGAACTTTTCAAAAACATAAATATTTAGGCTCCTCTTCCAGAGAGTTCAAAACTTAGGTCTGGAGTAGGATCCAGATGTCTGTATTTTTTAGAACTCCATGATTATTCAGATGTACAGCCATCTCTAGAATGTGATCCTGGTTCCATCACTGTCTCCAACTGGAGGATGACTTAAATGCAGATGTAGATCCAGCCATGGGAAAAACAAAACTTAAATTAAGCTGAGCTAAGCCCTCTCTCTTCCTAGCTTTCTGGCCCACTCTCAGTGTTTGTAACTCCCCAGATCTGTCAAGGATTTGCAGAGAGCAAAGTCCTCTGGTTTACACAAGTCTAGCACATTTCAGGCATGTTTGAATCATAGAATTTTAGAGGCAGAGAGCGTATCAGAGATCAAGTTCAACCTCTTAGTCCTATCAATAGAGTTTCACAGAGTGTGACAATTCATTGTTACAAACAAAAAAGCTTCCCCTTTGGGAGGCTGAGGTGGGTGGATCACTTGAGGTCAGGAGTTCGAGACCAGCTTGGCCAACATGGTAAAACCATGCCTCTACTAAAAATACAAAAATTAGCTGGGTGTGGTGGTGCACACCTGTCATCCCAACTACTTGGGAGGCTGAGGCAGGAGAATCACTTGATCCTGGGAGGCAGAGGTTGCAGTGAGCTGAGATTGTGCCACTACACTCCAGCCTGGCCGACAGAGTGAGACTCCTTCTCAAAAAAAAAAAGGGGGGAAGACACATTTTCAGGGAAGGCTTCCCAGAAGACACAGAACTTTCTGGAGCCTGAAGTTCTTGACCTAAGGGATCTTGATTCCTAGCCTACTCTTCCACCATCCCTTTCATCCCCTGGAGCTTAAAAGCAGACGTTAGCATTTGACATACCAAGTTTCATAGCCCCTCTTTGCTACTTGGTCAGCTAATGGACCTTGGGTAAATTATGAATCTTTGAGGCCCCTGTATCCTCTTTTCTAAAACAGGTAACAAGACATGTCTCATGGTGGGGTTGTGAGGTGTTAAATAACAGATATAAAAGTGCCTAGAGCAGTGTGGCTATAGAGTAGCTGCCTGATAAATATATATGATCATTGCTGTCATCACTTTTTAAAAGTCCTTGGTCCATATAAAGCATGAGGAGATGGAGGCCTGCTGATGCCCTGGTCTGTCTAGGAAGCTTTCTTTTCTCTTGTGTAGTAGTACTTGGGAGAATGTCAGCAGGGTTACATGAAACTGTCAGATGGTTCGGAAGTCATTAAAGGTCTGAGAAACTTCAGAGAAGGCAAAATATGACAATTGCCTGAGATCAGAGAAGCAAGAACAGTATAATATTATCTCACATATGACTGCAACATTCTCTACATTAAAAGCCCTGCTGCACTGCAGCCACTGCCCACACAGGTTGAGGCAGCCGTAGAGCCACCAACCTGAGCGCTTAGAGCAGCAGAAGAAAATCATATTACTTTTCAAGACATAGTTGTAATCAATTATTACAATAATTACTTGTTTATCTCCACCCCTCATCAGAAAATAAACTCTCAGAGGTTGGAGAAGTGGTTCATGGCTGTAACTGCAAATGTTAGCACAGCGTTTGGCCTTAATGGGGAAAAAAAATGGATTTGGTCCAAGGGGCTTTTGGTAAATCCAGAATGTAGGCTCTCCTTGACTTTTCCCTGGTCCCCGCTTCCTACCACCCCCTTCCTAGCTTATTCTCTTATCCTCTGAGGTCTCTCTGGGAGTCTAAATTCCACACCTGGTTTTCACGTGGCTCTGGGCCCACCTAAAATAAATGTGTCCCTTTACTTTTTTCCTTTCCTGTCATCAAAGCATGTTCGACTGGAAGGAACTATAGTGATCATCTAACCCGGAAGGAACTATAGCAATCATCTAACCAAACCTGCATTTTATGGATGAGGAAGCTGCTGCCTTAAGACAGTCACTGACTTCCCAAGGTCTCACACCTCATTGAGCAAGGCTGGAAAGGAAGTTCTTGTCCATTTTCAAATCCAGGGCTTTACCATGGAGCCACTCTGCCTTTATGTAGAGCTTCCAAGCTTGTTGGGGGCCTCCATATCTAGAAAGACTCAGCCTGCCCTCCTTGAGCCTTTGCTCAAAGAGGCCCTCAAACCTAGGGTATATGCCAAGCACAGTGGTAACACCATGTGTCCTGGAGGTAGACTGCCAGAACTCAAATGCTTACCTTTCTGTTTACTAACTGGGGTCTTGGGGAAATTCCCTAACCTCTACGAGTTGCCATTTGCCATCTCTAAAACAGGTGTGGTGATAATATCACCTCTTTCACTGTGAAGATTCAAAACATTAATAATGCAAGGAAAACATTTAATATCATTCTATTTTCCTCCTTGGATACAAGTTCCAGTTGTGGCAATCAAGCTACCTAAGCAGCGGAGGTCACATCTTTCCCACTCTTGAGAGAGTCAGAAACTTCGTTCCTGTGGCTCTCGAGGAGTATTGCCGAGGACAGGACTGCACTGACTTCCGCCCACTGGAGGCAGAAGAAGTGCAGGAGAATAGGCAGTGTGCTTGGACTCGGTTGACACATCAGAGCCAGTGCAGCCTGGCTGGACCTAAAACTTTAATGTAAATTGGCTATGACACCTGTGCAGGGGCCCAGATTTAGAAGCAGAGAGGTACAACTCTACCCAGGCTGGTGACATGCCCGGAGCAGTGTTCCCATTGGAGAAAGTGGAGGGCATAGCAGGAGGGATAATTTGCTCAGTCTGTCCTGGTGGCACTGTTTTATTAATGATCTGGAAGAGCGGAGGAACGGTGACTTTAATTAAATTTGCCAGTGATATTAAAAGATGTCAGGAGCCACTGCTGAGGACACAGACACCTTGCAGATGGCCTCAGGGGTGTTAGGAAGATGATCTGGGAAAGAGATGAGAGGCTGGGGGCTGAGCCAGGGCATCAGTTTGGCTGAGAGAGGGGGATGTGACATGAGGACAGACGGTCATCATGAGCAGAATCTACCTAGGCCCACCGTGCTTGTCTGTATCTGTTCAGTTTGCAATAGAGTTCTGTCTGACCTTCCTGCTCCTGTCTTGCCACCTTACTGCCGTCCTAAACCCTTAGGTGAAATTGGTATTTCTGAAAGACAAATCATACCATGTCATTCTTGGGTTTACAATCCTATCATTGGCTTTTCATTGCCCTTAGAATAAAACCTCGTCTTCTCTGCCTGGCATCTAAAGCTTGCCATGAGTGAAGTTTTCCCTACTGTCTAGCCTCATCTACTGGGCCTCCTGCCTCATGCTGCATGTCTTGTAATCCCATGCCCACAGCAGCCTTTTCCATCATGTTTCCATGTCTTTGCCTTTGCCTGGGCTGTTCTTTTTGACTCGAATGCCCTTCCCAGTTTCCTTTTTTTTTTTTTTTTTTTTTGACTAAAGCTCACTCATGCTTGAAGTCTCATTTCAGGGATCACCTCCTTCAGAACGCCTCCCTGAATCCCCAGGCTGGCTCAGTGCCCTCTTCACATTCCCATATCATTCTGCCCTACCTCCTCTTTTTACAATAAAAGTGTCTATTTGTACATCTGTATACCTCTGCTAGATTGTACCTTTGAGGGCAAACGCGGTGTCTCTCTCTTTTTTTTTTTTCCATTTAATCCACCAGCGTCTAATACCAGGTCTAGCAGATCACAGACTTTTGTCAATGTTTGTCAAACAGAACCGATGAGAAGGAGAATATTTGTTGGGAGGCTGCAGCAGGCAGCCAGAACAACCCCAGTAAGCCTGGGAACTAGGCATTGAAACGGCAAGTTTCTCCTCTGAACAGGTGTGGGACAGTCATCTTACTTATAAGTCCACATCAGACTAGAAACTGATTGGAGGCCATGGATGTCCTACAACAAAGTGGTACAGCTTAGTAGAATGGGATGGTTAAAACCTTACTTTATGTCATCTGTCTGTGAGTTCTAGTTCTATTTCCTGTGTACTTCAAATAAATGACTTAGCTAAGACTCAGTTTCCCAAAATATAAAATAGGTATAAAAATATTACTAACCTCATAGGGTTGCTATGAAAGTTAAATGAGAAAGCACTCAGCATTATGCACACAATAAACACTTGTAGATGCTAATTACTGTTATTAATATCTTTATGATTTGGGGTGGTCCTTGGGGGGAAGGGTCTCAAGTTGAGTCATATCCCTGAGTATGCCTCGGGGTTAATAGCCTTCTGGAACCACAGAAGATCAGCTGGGTCTCTAAAGGGTTGAGCTGGACCCCCAGGATGTTGGAATCTATCTCAGTTGGTGTCTGGGCCAGGGGCAATTGCATAAAAAATGACCACTGGCTTGGTCATTAGAGATTTTCCTGCTTTCTCTAACATCTCAGCCAGAAACCGTTTCCTAGCAGGGCTGCAGAGAGGAACTGGGCATTCACAGGGCATTTTCCACCTTCAATTTCAAAAACTTGTTGCATGCATTTACTAGCCATCTCACCTCCTTGCCTTCTTTTCTTTTTCTTTTTTGTTTTTGAGATGGAGTTTCACTGTTGTTACCCAAGCTGGAGTGCAATGGTGCGATCTTGGCTCACTGCAACCTCCGCCTCCCGAGTTCAAGCCATTCTCTTGCCTCAGCCTCCTAAGTAGCTGGGATTACAGGCGTGCACCACCACGCCCAGCTAATTTTGTATTTTTAGTAGAGACGGGGTTTCACCATGTTGGTCAGGCTGACCTGGAACTCCTGACCTCAAGTGATCCACCTGCCTCAACCTCCCAAAGTGCTGGGATTACAGGTGTGAGCCACGGCGCCTAGCCTTGCCTTGTTTTCCTTAATCTTTTCCTTCAGTTCATTTATTTTCTCATGGAATAGTCTTTTTAAACTGGCCTCTGATTCTGATCATATGATAGCACTTTCCCCAGAAAAACCTGTTGCCACAGAGTGTCTACAGGGCCAAAGGAGAACAAAGACTGTCATCCTCCTTAATTCTCCTGGTCCATAAGATAAATAGGACTCCAAGTCCCCTGTTCAACAGGATGATTCTACCATCCCAATGTTCCATGTCCTTTTACTCTGGAAGACCAGCTCTCTTCCCTCCCCTATAGATACTCACCCTCTTGGGATTGGTTGGCTCTCACAGCAGCCACCCCCTGTCATTGGGTTGGCACTTGATGAAAGAGCTGCTCAGCTGTGCCTACCATCTGTCGTCGCTGCATGGGGCTCATTGGAATCCACAAAGTGTCAGGGTTTTCAGAGGTCAAAGTAGGGAGCCAAGATCCTTTTCTCTCCACATTTCTCTGGGGTGGGTGAGTGTCAAACCTCTGAATGAAAGCCTCTGTGCACATCATTGATGACAAGAGCTTTCTTAAGCTTTGAAGATGGATGCTGAACACCTTCAACCACTCTATTCCTCCACAGTCATCCTCATAACCTCTTCTCCTCTGAGTGAGGTCAAAGAGGCAGAGGCCCCCAGCACCTGTTGAGATGCCCCCAGCACCTAGACTAATGGGGAATGTGGGCTTCAGCACTTGGCTGCCACTCTAGGGATTAAACCAAGTTCACCCTCAGCCCTTTGGGAAGGAGGTCTTCATGGGGACAATATGCACCCTGATGTTTTGTGTCCCGAAGAGAATTTCTCTTTGAGAACAGGCTTTGGGAATTTAAAGAGGTCCCACATAGCCTCTAAAATCCAGTCAGGATTTGTCTATGAAATGTATATGTATTTGCAAAGCAAATGGCTATAATTCAGATAAAAAATAAAGAAGGCTGATATCTGAGGAAGCTTCCTTGGTGACTACATTTATTCATTCCGAAAACATACAGTTACTGAGAACCTACTAACCACTCAGGATACCATGATAAACAGAAGAGACACAGTCTTTGCTCTTATGTCATTCACTGTTTAATGGATGAGATCTAAAGCATTATTAAGGGTGGGGAGTGCAAAGAAGAAACCCTCATTTCAAAGATGAATGAGAATAATGGCATGTACAAAGGTCCTGGGGTGGACAGTCACTTGGTATAATCCAGGAGTGAAATGAAGGCCATTGTTGTTGAAATGTAATAAGGGAGAGAGTGATGGGATGAAGGGGGATGAGTGGGAAGGAATGAGTTCATGCAAGACTTTGAAGATCATGTGTAAGAACCTGATCTTTATATCAAGAGCAAGAAAAGACTACTAAAGCGCTTCAAATAGGGGAGTGATTTGCTTAAGTCTGTTTGTTTGTTTGTTTGTTTTTAAAAAAGATTACAGTGGCTATATGAGGAAAGTGGAATCGAGAACTAGCAAGTGTTGGAGTGGTGAGCTCCATTAGGAGGCTACTGAAGTAGATTCATGAGGTAAGGAGTGATGGTGGCCTGGGCTGGGATGATGGTGGTAGAAATGGTGGAAGAGTTGAGAGGATTTACTGATTAGATAAGGGAGAGAAGAGAGATGAAGCCTTGCAGACTAACACCTGCTTTCTAGCATGAGTAACTGGGTGGCTGAAAATGCTATTTTCTGAGCTGGGAAACAGGAGAAAAAGGAGCATATATGGGGAATGAAGACTTTGAATCTTTAAGGTGCTGTACAAATCCAAATCGGCTTTCCTTTATTACCAAGGGTACCCTACACAGTTGTAGCAGAGGGAGAAAGATCCCCCCCCCCGCTTTTTTAGCTATTGCATGGTTATTTTCATTCTCATTCCACCCAAATGAGGCAGTGAGTGGTAAGATGAGTATGTAATAGTTTCAACTGCATTTCTTCCCATTCTTCTGAGCTCAAACTCACCTTTTAGTGGTTTGAGGCCAGTAGATGAGGCTACATATCACCCCCAAAATCTTGTCTCCAGTTTAACAAAACTTATCTGAGAGACATTTGCATGTTTTATTAATAATGATTTTTACCACTTGTTCCTTTTCATGTTTGGGTTTGAAATTTGAGTGAAATTTGAATGATCATCTTCCTGTTACTGCCTGCTTAAACTGCTCATAAGCAGGTTTTACTGGAGGGCTCAGAGCTGCTGTGAACTTGGTCTTGGGCACACCTTACAGGGCCTCTGTTTGGCTATGGGTGGGTGGCATTCACTATGAATCAACTCTTTAGATTTCCCAAGCTATCTCAGAATTATAGCTTGCCTCCAGAAGTCTTGCATTTGGGGAGGAAGTTTCTTTCCAAGGGAGTTCAGTTATATGCAGAGCAAGGTTTTCAATTTTTCAGGGACTAGTCCATGAAAATTCAATTCAATATACTCTTGCAAACCTATGTTATCCAAGATTCTTGAGTATAATGACAACAGGGTAAGGAAGTCCGAACACCTCAGAAACAGTATAGATGGGGATGAAGATTCAGGTTATACATTGCCTATTTTAAGTTGCTTCTTGATAACTCTCACAGGTAATAGAGGTTTGGGAGACAGGACTTGAAGGATATTGCTGCATTTCCATCCCCAATATTCCCAGCTATTTCAAGCCATTTTTCAATGGAGTCTCCACCAGATGGTTTGGAGGACAGAGCAGTTATTTGTGCCTCCCATTGACATCTATTTTTCCAAGTGAGAGACTGCCCCATATGTTAGTGCAATATGTCACTGGAGGTGAAGCATCAGTTGTATTGGTGGGAAACTGCCGTTTGCTGTCCCTTTTTTCCTCATGCCTTTTCCTGCCTTTCTGATCTTTTCTAGGTCTCTGGCCTATCAGGAGGACGATTGGTGCTGCAATAGAAGCCAGTGGCTAAGTCTTGTGTATGGCGTGGTTAAGGTTGCAGCCTCTCACCTCTGCCTTCCTCCATTTTGGCCTGGTTACCTTTGTACTCTTCTTGAATGGTCTTCGAGCAGAGGCTGGTGGCTCAGGGGATGTGCCAAGCACAGGGCAGAACAATGAGTCCTGTTCGGGGTCATCAGACTGCAAGGAGGGTGTCATCCTGCCAATCTGGTACCCGGAGAACCCTTCCCTTGGGGACAAGATTGCCAGGGTCATTGTCTATTTTGTGGCCCTGATATACATGTTCCTGGGGGTGTCCATCATTGCTGACCGCTTCATGGCATCTATTGAAGTCATCACCTCTCAAGAGAGAGAGGTGACAATTAAAAAACCCAATGGAGAAACCAGCACAACCACTATTCGGGTCTGGAATGAAACTGTCTCCAACCTGACCCTTATGGCCCTGGGTTCCTCTGCTCCTGAGATACTCCTCTCTTTAATTGAGGTGTGTGGTCATGGGTTCATTGCTGGTGATCTGGGACCTTCTACCATTGTAGGGAGCGCAGCCTTCAACATGTTCATCATCATTGGCATCTGTGTCTACGTGATCCCAGACGGAGAGACTCGCAAGATCAAGCACCTACGAGTCTTCTTCATCACTGCTGCTTGGAGTATCTTTGCCTACATCTGGCTCTATATGATTCTGGCAGTCTTCTCCCCTGGTGTGGTCCAGGTTTGGGAGGGCCTCCTCACTCTCTTCTTCTTTCCAGTGTGTGTCCTTCTGGCCTGGGTGGCAGATAAACGACTACTCTTCTACAAATACATGCACAAAAAGTACCGCACAGATAAACACCGAGGAATTATCATAGAGACAGAGGGTGACCACCCTAAGGGCATTGAGATGGATGGGAAAATGATGAATTCCCATTTTCTAGATGGGAACCTGGTGCCCCTGGAAGGGAAGGAAGTGGATGAGTCCCGCAGAGAGATGATCCGGATTCTCAAGGATCTGAAGCAAAAACACCCAGAGAAGGACTTAGATCAGCTGGTGGAGATGGCCAATTACTATGCTCTTTCCCACCAACAGAAGAGCCGCGCCTTCTACCGGATCCAAGCCACCCGTATGATGACTGGTGCAGGCAATATCCTGAAGAAACATGCAGCAGAACAAGCCAAGAAGGCCTCCAGCATGAGCGAGGTGCATACCGATGAGCCTGAGGACTTTATTTCCAAGGTCTTCTTTGACCCGTGTTCTTACCAGTGCCTGGAGAACTGTGGGGCTGTACTCCTGACAGTTGTGAGGAAAGGGGGAGACATGTCAAAGACCATGTATGTGGACTACAAAACAGAGGATGGTTCTGCCAATGCAGGGGCTGACTATGAGTTCACAGAGGGCACAGTGGTTCTGAAGCCAGGAGAGACCCAGAAGGAGTTCTCTGTAGGCATTATTGATGATGACATTTTTGAGGAGGATGAACACTTCTTTGTAAGGTTGAGCAATGTCCGCATAGAGGAGGAGCAGCCAGAGGAGGGGATGCCTCCAGCAATATTCAACAGTCTTCCCTTGCCTCGGGCTGTCCTAGCCTCCCCTTGTGTGGCCACAGTTACCATCTTGGATGATGACCATGCAGGCATCTTCACTTTTGAATGTGATACTATTCATGTCAGTGAGAGTATTGGTGTTATGGAAGTCAAGGTTCTGCGGACATCAGGTGCCCGGGGTACAGTCATCATCCCCTTTAGGACAGTAGAAGGGACAGCCAAGGGTGGCGGTGAGGACTTTGAAGACACATATGGGGAGTTGGAATTCAAGAATGATGAAACTGTGTAAGTAACCTTCCTGTATTCTGCCCCTCCCCGACCTCATCTTTTGCCATCTCTTTCTGTCCTTCTGTGCTGCACTTTACAACGTTTCCTTGTGTTTGTGTTAATGTCAAACTTTGGTTCCATCACAGGTATGCAGGATCAGCAGACACCACTGGACAGGTTCTGCTTCCAAACTCTTCTTCAGTTTTCTCACTTTAAATTGTTTCTGGGTAAGGAATCCTGTGACAAGAGCTAAGGACACAGAACATTTTGTTCTCTGAAACACAAAATGATGGCTGGTGGAGCTGTGGGATGACAGAAGTTTCATGATATCAGATTTTGGAGAATTCTTGTGACTAAGAAGGACTAGAGAACTGCTTGGGCCTCTTCTTCCTCCCTTCCTCATATGAAGGGTGTCTATGAGCTTTGAAACCAATCCTTTCCATTCTGGGCAGCAATAGTCCAATCAGAACATTCTCAAGAAAACAACTGGCATTGGCTTTGTTCATTGGTACTGTATTGCCAGTCTCACTGTATAACCAGATTCCAGGCACATCTTTAATTTTGAAATTGCAAAATTGATAGAAATTTGGCGATCTTTTAAAATGCCCATAGACTATTTTATGGTGTGAGGCTTGCCCAGGTTTGTTGAATTGAGTCAGTATGGCTTGGATACTGGAAAGTATCTTGGAGAAGCAGAGCTCCCAGGGCAGTGGCCACTTGTCTTTAGTCACAGGTCTAAGCTCCAAAATCTGGTGAAGCAGTGAAGGAGAAACATCCTAGGAATTGTGGGAGAAAATGTATCTTCTGTGTGGTCATCTCTTTTCACAGTCTAGGACTCTCCTGAAATACCTCTTCTTGGGTTACTGCCCTGTTCTGCCCTTCAGAAACTGGGTGTTACACTTCTGTCACCTCTATTACCCTAAGGCCTCTGCCCATTGAACCCTCTTGCAAATTGGATATTCTGTCCTTTTTTCAGTTGGATAGCTTTAAAAGGGAAAGCAGAATGACTTTTCTCAGGATTTGTAGCTTATGAGAAAGTAGACTTTCCAGGGTGGCCTAGAAGGGTGGAGATGAGAAACAGAACTGCCTCTGAATGACTGCACATATCCATAAGTAATAAGCAGTGGCAGGAGGTGGTGTGAAGAGTAAAAGGAGCATATAGGAAGTTGTGGTGGGGGGTGTCTAATGTTTCAAGAACCTGCTCATTATACCTTCAGTGGGAAATGAAGCCATATAACCTCCAGAAGAGGAGGAGGAAGGAACTCATGGAAAAGTGGGAAGCCATAGAAGCTAGGGAGAGGTGTTCTAGGAGTGCTTCTGCCCAGGTCCAGCTATGAGACAGAGCTCAAAAAGAGCTGGGCACTGCTGACGACAGAGCTGAGTGACCCGGGAGACCCTGCCCCTGTTCTTACTCAATCCCTTCCTAATAATGTGACTTGGGGCAGGTCATTTAGTGGGTCTGGAACTAAACTTTCTCATATGCAAACTGGGAATAGCAATACTTTCCTTGCCTGGAGGCAAGGTCAGTCCTTTTTGCAGTTCCTTCCAGCTCTAAGATTTTCTGAACCATAGACATAAGCACTCAGCGTAGGTCATATTTGCACTCGCCAAGAATGTATCAGGGGATATTGTCTCTTGAAGGGAAATGGCCATTGACAAATTGATTTATTAGAGCTCTGTTTAGTCATTTTGCTGGGAAGGATAATCATTTGTTAATGTAAGTAGAAACCTGTGCCTTCCGGAGAATACTATCCATTTATATGTACTCTGGGGAGGGTGTTTATACATACAAGTGAAGGACAGGGCTTCACTGGGAAAACAAACTCCATAGAATTTCACACAATTATGGCGATGTCAGTGTGGAAGAAGATATGGTAAGGCATTAAATGACATTAAGACCACAAAATTTGCCATAATTTGACAGACTTGTGGTTCTTCTGATTCAGAACTCTTTCTTTTTCTTTTTTTTTAAAATTTATTTATTATTATTATACTTTAAGTTGTAGGGTACATGTGCATAACGTGCAGGTTTGTTACATATGTATACTTGTGCCATGTTGGTGTGCTGCACCCATCAACTCGTCATTTACATCAGGTATAACTCCCAATGCAATCCCTCCCCCCTCCCCCCTCCCCATGATAGGCCCCGGTGTGTGATGTTCCCCTTCCTGAGTCCAAGTGATCTCATTGTTCAGTTCCCACCTATGAGTGAGAACATGCGGTGTTTGGTTTTCTGTTCTTGTGATAGTTTGCTAAGAATGATGGTTTCCAGCTGCATCCATGTCCCTACAAAGGACACAAACATGATTCAGAACTCTTTCTACCCATGACATGGATAGGTCGTTTTTCAGAGATCAGAGGCTTAATTCATTCTATTAATTTCTTCATTCGATTAATAATCAATTATGCACCTAGGATCTCTGAATATGACTAAACCTTCCTCAAACTCATTTGCGTTTTCAGTTTGTATAATATCTTGGTGTAAATGAGCCTTGCAAATTATCACTTCTGGGTGATACTCGCTCTAAAGGTATGTCAACCTCCAAAAGTTTGAGATTCTAGTCTAGATATTCTAGGGTTTGGTGAACAAATCTATGTTCGCATCCATCCCTTTTCATTTATTTTTTAGACTTCATTCATTGCAGAATAATGAGTCCAAAACCTGCTCATCTGTTCTCACATGGCACCCCATTCTTGATACTTTAAATTGCAATTTTACAACTAGAGGTAGTATTATGGAGCAGAAAAATTGTGGGCTCTAAGTACTCTGGGTTAGCATTCTGGCTCCACTACTGATTTAACAATGTAGTTTGGGGAAATTTTATTAACCGATGAAATTATTTCCTCTTTGGCAAAATGGGGACAATAATATCTCTCTTGCAGGGCCATTAAGATGATTCAAGGCATTGTATGCAGTGTACCTGGTACATGGTATATGCTCAGGAAACAAGACTTTTCATAGTAATATTGATAAATTAACAATACTCTTCAGAAGACACTGTTGAGTTGTTTAGGTTACTTGGCTCTTTGTATGACCCTAAGTAATGAGCATGCCAGTTTGGGGTTACTATGAAGAGTACTTACCTAAACTCATAAAATACCAGAGCTAGAAAGGACCTTAGAATATCTTCTGCAGTCATGCTTCTTAAATTTCAATGTGTTGCTCAATCATCCAGGGATCTCACTGAAGGGCAGATTAGGATCCAGGTCTAGGGGAGGGATTGAGATGCTGCATTTCTAACAAGCTCTGGATGCTGCTGGCCCTTTCACCCCAACTTGGAGGTGAAAGATTCTAAAGCTCTTGACCAAATCAGGAGACCCAGCAAAGAGGTGGTTTTTCAAACAACTTGCTTAATTGAATAATGATTGTTTGCTCTTTAATTCCAACTTTCAATCCCAACTTAGCAAGAACCCAGAGGCTGTGCTAATTGCCATACCAGTCTGGGAACCGAAATGGACACCTTCAGGGTACTGGACAAAATTGTGTGATACTTGGAACATCTGCTTTCCAGTCTCTCCCCCTTTGTGTAACTTTATTTGCCTATCAAGCCTGGTAGTATTGAAAATCTGCCTTCACTATAGTCCCCTAAATATAATCAAGTTGAGGCCAGGCCTGTGCTCTATCAATAATATAGGATCCACGAATTCACATGTCTGGTTGTATGCTTTACTTCTTCAAAGGTGCTTTTAGCAGCATGGAAGAATAGAAAAGCACGAGTTTTGGAATATGAAAGCAGATGTGAATCCATCACCTACCAGTAACTTTTAACAAGTCACATCACTTTTCTGAGTACCAGGTTTTTGTTGGACAACAGAAATAATGTTCTCTATTCTTCAAGGGAATACTAAATATAAATATGAAAAAAATGTACAGTGCCTTCTCATAGACAGTGCTCAGTCATTCAACAGACATTTGTTAAATATTTGCTATGTACTAGGTACCTTACTAGGCACTGGGGTTAAATAAGTGAATAAGACAAACTGACATTTCAGCTCTCAAGGATCTTACTGTCAAGTGGAGAGGATAAAAGAGTACAGGCAAATCAAGGAACACGGGAGAAGTGGTATGGCTGAGATGGATTGAATAAAGGAGCAGTGAGAGCTCCCTGCAATGTGTGTGGTACCACTGAAGTTTCTAAATTAACCTTCACTAAGGACGTAGTAGTGACAGAGGTGAAGTGGGGATAGGTACATGATTAATTTACGTCCATATTACAATAAACCCTTAACATTTGAGAGGGACATTATTGACGTCTTCATGATCCAGAAGAATCCTCACCTTTGCAATCATCACTATAGTCACATCTTGAGCATTATGGCCTTTAAGACTGTAGCATACAATGACAAAACCTCACAGAGGTATGGGTTCTGCCTGCACACTAATTTCACTCATTAAACAAGTGAATGGC
This sequence comes from Theropithecus gelada, assembly GCF_003255815.1. Classification (NCBI taxonomy): domain Eukaryota; kingdom Metazoa; phylum Chordata; class Mammalia; order Primates; family Cercopithecidae; genus Theropithecus; species Theropithecus gelada. The sequence continues at coordinate 71,570,819 of NC_037675.1, read as the reverse complement.
TCCTATATCCCAGGCTCTCAGCACGCCTTTGCAAAATAACAGATTATTGCAGCTCTTGGACCTTTGAGGTCTCTGGGAATAGTCAAAGCCACAGATGTCAAATATGTAAATGCCAAGATCTATTATAATTAAATAGCACAGGCCTCCTTCAGAGAAAAAGAGAATATTGGCTATGCTGCACATTCTCCAACCAAATCGGAATGTTAAAACTTGAAGGTATCTGACCTCAGAGTGGAGCTATGTACTTGGCACAGATTTGTCCTGAAGAAGGGACTCCATTTCTGAGCCAGTTGTTGAATAGGGATACTTAGCAGTACAGTGAGGCACTTCCAGTAGGATTGTTCAACCACAATTGCCCACTTTCCAGGCCCAAAGGAATAATTGAAGGTTATGTAGACTTTTTAGCAGAAGCTTTGGTTATTGTGTCCCAAAGGGCCCCAGGTCCTGAAGAAATGTCTTTTTTTTTTTTTTTTTTTTTTTTGGTCTCTTTTCTTCTTAATTACTGAGACTGTCAAAGAATGTGTCAAAGCATGACATATTCCAACTCCAGGATCCAGAGAGCACCCCAAGTTCTGTGGAGACCCTGTCATGTCTGCAAAACTCTCCAGGAAGTCCAGAGCCCTCCTGGTTAGTTTGTTTTAGGGACTAGGCATGCGGTATCCCCTGGCAACACTGGATCAGCAATTCTCCTTCTACCGAAGTCAGTCCCACACCATGTGCAGCAGCGTATCCAGTGCCCCTGCCCTGGTCTGCTCATGTTGGTTTTCTCTCCAGAATAATAATTCCTCAATTTCCACAAGAGATTGATTCCAGAACTACTCTGAGGATACCAAAATCCTCAGATACTCAAGTACCTGGTATAAAATGGCATAGTATTTGGCATATGACCTAGGCATATTCTCTCCCATATACTTTATTTATTCATTTATTTATTTTGAGACGGAATTTCATTCTGTTGCCCAGGCTGTCCCTTGCCCATTACAACCTCTGCCTCCTGGGTTCAAGCAGTTCTCCTGCCTCAGCCTCCCAAATAGCTGGGACTACAGGCGTGTGCCACCATGCCTGGCTACTTTTTGTATTTTTAGTAGAGACAGGGTTTTATCATGTTGGCCAGGCTGGTCTCAAACACCTGACCTCAAGTGATCCACCCACCTCAGCCTCCCAAAAAGCTGGGATTACAGGCGTGAGTTACCACATCCGGCCCCCCATATACTTTAAATCATCTCTAGATTACTCATAATATCTAATTCAATGTAAATTTTATAGAAATAGTTGTTTTAATGTATTGCTTTTTAAATTTGTATTGTTTCTTATTGTTGTATTATCCTTTTTTATATTTTATTTTTTCAAACATTTTCTACCTGTGGCACCCACAGTTGGTTGGTGGAACCTGTGGTTGGTGGAGCCCATGGATGCAAAGGGCTGATAGTATGAGAAAACTCAGAGGTGCAGAGTTGGAGATCCCATTGGGGAGAATGTCAGTGTGGGTTAAAAAAGACACACTGTGGTTGGAGATGATCACGTGAATGGCCACTTCAAAAATGAATGGATCTCATCCTCAAAGCAGGCTCTGCTGGGCACTGCTTGGGAAGGTGCTAATTGGGGCTTCGGGCAACAATAATAAGGGGATGCAGGTGGGGATCCTGCCATGGGCATAGCTTACTTTCTCTGGACTCTTCTGGGTCTTAAGGCCGGTTTCCTCATCCACTCAAAAGAATGACAGCAAGGTGAGCAAAGCAAGGCAGGTAAATGAGGAGGACTCTTCCCTGGTTGTCCAACTTTTCATCAACTTCCCAAAGGTATTTGGATGGGCTCATTCAAATACCTTTGAATAAGCACTCATTCCTTCTCCACCCTTTAGCTAGGCCCTGTCAACTCCACGAGGAAGGTAGAAGAGGTCAGAGCTGTGGTCTTTCGCTTATTCAAGATGTTTCCTTAGTGTTTTGTGTTTGGGTTTTGGGTTTTTTTGTTTTGTTTTGTTTTGAGACAGAGTCTTGCTCTGTTGCCCAGGCTGGAGTGAAGTGGCGTGATCTGGGCTCACTGCAACTTCTGCTCCCGGGTTCAAGTGATTCTAGTGCCTCAGCTTCCTGCATAGCGGGGACTACAGGCACATGCTACCACGCCTGGCTAATTTTTGTGTTTTTAGTAGAGACGGGGTTTTGCCATGTTGGTCAGGCTGATCTCAAACTCCTGACCTCAGGTGATCCAGCCACCTTGGCCTCCAAAAGTGCTGGGATTACGGGCATGAACCACTGCACCTGGCCCCTTATTGTTGGTTTTTAAAAGAGAAACTAAGCTGTGCTTCCAGAACCCAGTTTGAAAGTTTGAAGAACTGGCATAGAGCCAGTGATATATAATTGTTAGTTGAAGAAAGAGAGCTCCTTGATCTACAAATAGAGCACGGCCCCATATTTAAATTCTGCACATTCTAGAATCATTTTGCAAGAATCAAATGCTCTGAGGAGTTTGCTAAATAACCATGGAAGAAAGCACTAGACAAATATTTTCAGATGGCATGCTAGTTATCATTCACAGGAATTATATTTCCACTCCTACCACTTACTGGGGACCCAAGTAAGAAATTACCTGGATAAGCAAAGGAGAATTTAAAGTTGAATGTGGTGGAACTCACTTATTATGGAAAAATGTGTTTTTCTGAAAACTAGATATGTGTGTATATTTAAGTTCAGCTGTCGTTTTGGAACCACCCTTACTCTTCCTAGCTAAGGATTAGCATGCATAGGTGCAACTTGACTAACCCTGCCTGGACCCAATTCAGTTACCTTTTGATGGGTAGGGTTCATGAAGAAGCAGTTATTTGCAGAGTGTATAGAAAACACTCTATTGTAGGTTCTTTAGTTGGTACTTTCAAAATAAGTGACATCCAGATAGTAACTTAGTATTCCAAATATGGCTGCAAAACAAATTGTAGATTATGGTTAACTACTACTGCCATCTCTCCATACCAATCCATCTTTTGCCAGGTTGTTTGGTCTTGATTTGTCAACCTTTTAGATTTCTCTCCGTGTTTTCCACATGACCTTCACCGACCCCTCTTCCATCTCCAAATGTCTTTCTGAGTTGTGGGGATGCAGATGTGTTCTGTCACCATCACAAGGGCTAACGGTGCCCTGGCTGCAGATCTTCATTTATGTTCACATTATTTCTGTTCTTACACCCTACTTCATGTTTGTACACTGTTTTCTTACATTTGCTGTCTCTTCTAAACATTCTCTGCTGCATCTGTTTTTTCTCTAGCTGTCTGTGCTCTAGGTGCTGCAGAGGCTAGTGCTGGGTTTCCTTTCATTCCTCCTTGCACTCAGCGCCTCCCTTCTCAATTCCTTTTTGCCATGTCTCCTCTTTAAATCTTAACCTACTCCGAATAGTCTTGTCCTTCACTCTGTTGGCATCTGTACTTGGGTTGCTTTCAGTCTATTCTCTGATCTATGATTTCTTTGCGTGATCAAGAAAGTGCCATGAAAGGATCCCTTAAGAAAGCCTGTCATTTGGCCAGAACGAACTAGCTTCATGATAGCACCAGGAAGACTGATATCTCCCAAGAAACAAACCACTCATGGTGGTGCTCTTTTTGCCTTCACTGTGAAGTGTTTGTCTGCCTGTACGTGAAGATGAGAGGGTTTAATTGTAAGGATGCAGCACAGACTGGGACTGGTATCAGAAAACCATCAGGGACTGAGGTCGCTCAAGGGATCGCTTTCTCTCTCTGATGCTCTCCCTCCTGGGTGACATGCTTTCTGTCCCCTGGCACCTCTGCTTCTCTCTGCGGGCTTCTTCTTTATTATTTGCAGCTTGCAGTGGTACCTCGAAGTCCTAGCTCATGGCTCCTCTCTGCATATATGCTTTCTGTTCCTACCCACAAAGCTCTTTCTATTCTTCTAGTTTAAATTTTCAAGAGAAGACGTCTAATTTTTTTAACCTGGTCATGTCAGAGACCACTGACCACATATGAGTTGGTTGCCCTGTGTCAAGCACCTTTTTCCCCTCCCCTATCTAGTCTGTCATAAATGAATGATGGAGTGGGAAATTGAAGTTGCCATGGGAATTCCATGATAAGTTATCTAAACAGTTTTATCTATAAGTGGTAGACAGTGTCACTTAGAAGGGAGTCCCAGGTGAGACAGGCACCTGTCAACTCCAAACGGGCACACGTTCTAAGGTCTGCAACACCCCAGAGAGACCACTGATTTTATAGTGGCCTGTACTGGGGCAGTAGGCTGGAGAACAGGAGAAATAGCCACTTCAGAAGCCCCCAGCCCAAATGCATCAAGCTGACTATAGACTCTGCAGCCAAGATTCAGCTGGCTTCTGCTCACATCAACAGAAAACATTCTTAGTGAATGATGCTCAGTGACACGTATCTCAAGGCTGCTAGGGTCATCTCTCCCCATTTACTTTTTTCTGGTCTGTCCTCTCCAGGATACTAGCATCAGAAGATAATCTTCCGTCATTTTCAGGTACACTATTTGGGTACTGAGTCACTTTCAAAGCCTCTTCCTGGGTTTGGATTTCCAGACCAGCCTGTGCTATAAAGCAAGACAGAAAGCTTCCCTGCCACTCATGCCTGCCAGGGATAGAATCACAACACTCCCGAGGCTCTCCCTCCCCACCCCTCCCCTGCTGGCAGCTGATCTGCTGGACTTAGCTGGAGTCAGCAGGCACCCCCTCTTTATCCTGGGAGCTGCAAACTTGATGCCTTTCCAGGAAATCCCCAGAAGCTGGAGTATCCTCATCTACAGGTGGCACAGTGTATGGCTCTGTTGGGTGTCCATGTTCCAGTGCATAGGACTGGGGTGGAAAATAGGGACCCTCCTTTTGTGTCAGTTCCACTCAATGAGTAGTGGCCGTCCAGGGGTCCATCTTGGAAAGGACTTGTGAGGCTGTATCTGGGCTCAGCTATAGATGTGAGAAGAAAAGGCCAAATATCTGCCAATCCTAGTCCTGGGATTTGAGATAGAAAGAACTGCATGGAGTGAAGAAACTAGGAGTCTCCATTTCACTGAGGTGCATAAGAATGAAATTATTGGCCGGGCGCGGTGGCTCAAGCCTGTAATCCCAGCACTTTGGGAGGCTGAGACGGGCGGATCACGAGGTCAGGAGATCGAGACCATCCTGGCTAACACGGTGAAACCCCGTCTCTACTAAAAATACAAAAAACTAGCCGGGCGAGGTGGCGGGCACCTGTAGTCCCAGCTACTCGGGAGGCTGAGGCAGGAGAATGGCGTAAACCCAGGAGGCGGAGCTTGCAGTGAGCTGAGATCCGGCCACCGCACTCCAGCCCGGGCGACACAGCAAGACTCCATCTCAAAAAAAAAAAAAAAAAAAAAGAAATTATTGTCACTATTTCTTCAATACTGGGCCAATCCTAATGAGAAAACCCTTTCTGAGTCTCTCTTTTCTTTATCTTACATATAACACAAAAGCTTTTTCTATTCCCTGGATGAACCCACAGGGACAGAAATTCTTGTTGGACACGTGAAGCAGATAATTTCTTTATCAGACTAGAATCTTCCAGAAGTGCTGCTAACCTAGTGAGTTTTATACTCTAGACAGGTGGTTCTCAAGCCAGCTCCCCACCACAGGCCATTTTCATGGTCTACCCCTCCCCGTAGAACCCGTGTTTTAGATTATTAGCTGATAATTGGATTTCTATTTTTTTCTCATAAAATACAACAAAAGATAGCTAGTGATATTATGATGAGCTAATGTAATTATAACCAAAGCAGAGAGAAACAACATTTTAATTAACCTGTGTGGACTGTTGGAAGAATATAGACTTTCTATTTTGGGGGTTGAGTAGAGAGAAGAATGAACACAGTCAAGGGCCGACTGTCAGACGACACTTAACTGATGTAAAATGCTTTGAAAATATTGGGCACTCATTGTTTAAAGTTGTTTTTGATGATGGTAACTCTGTAGGGAGATCAGAACATTCTGGAAAGAATGGGAACAGCCTTGGTTACCTGGGCCTTACCACTGTTATTCAGGCCTCTGAGAAAGCTTACTATTGTTGTTGCTATGTTTCTTACATAATAAAACTTCTAATATTTGTATGAAAACATAGAATTCCATCTTTAAAGATATAAGGATTTTGTCATACCATTAGGATTACTATGATCACTTGATTCCAAGTCTAAAATATTAAGCAATTTACCTAAGAACACAGAGTTTTAAGGGTAAGTATCAAAACCTTGATCTTCTAATACCACATATTCTCACTTATATGTGGGAGCTAAAAATACTGAGCTTAAAAAGGTAGAGAGTAGAATTGTAGTTATTAGAGGATGGGAAAGAGGACACGGAGAGGTTGGCTAATGGACACAATGTGAAGTTATGTAAGAGGAATAAGTTCTAGTGTTTTGTAGCATCATAGGGTGAATATCGTTAACAGTAATTTAGCGTATATTGAAAACAAACTAGAAGACAGGATTCTGAATGTTCACAAAGAAATGGTAAATATTCGGCTGGACGTGGTTGATCATGCCTGTAATCCCAGCACTTTGGGAGGCCGAGGTGGATGGATCACCTGAGGTCAGGAGTTTGAGATCAGCCTGGCCAACATGGTGAAACCCTGTCTCTACGAAAAACACAAAAAATTAGTGGGGCATGGTGGCGCACACCTGTAGTCCTAGCTACTTAAGGGACTGAGGCAGGAGAATCGCTTGAACCCAGGAGGCAGGGGTTGCAGTGAGCCGAGATTACACCACTGCGCTCCAGCCTGGGCAACAGAGTGACACTCCGTCTCAAAAAAAAGAAAAAAGAAAAAAGAAATGATAAATATTTAAGGTGATAGATATGCTAATCACCCTTATTTGATCATTATACTTTGTACACATATGTCAAAATATCACTCTGTATCCATACATATATATAATTATTATGTGTCGACTACAAATAAAAGGAAAAAAATCATTTAAGTGTATTTACAAAACATAAATTATTATATAAAACCATTATTAATAATGTTTTAAATTATATCTAAGGGTGTGATAAAATTACAGTATAAGATTATGCTTGAAAAAGTGCAATAAGAAGTAATATGTACAGTTGAGAAAAAGTGCAAAGACCTGAGTCCTAAGCAGACTACAACTTTCCTACTGCATGGCGCTTCTCTAGCCTTTTGCTTTGAAAGATTTTGCACCCAGCATGGCAAGTGGTTAGGAGAGGCAGCCATTCTCACATGTGCGATGGCTTCGGGAGCCATATATATTGTTCAGCTGGGTGTGGACTGGAAAGGCTGCATGTTGTATTAATGCATTGTTAAGAACCTCTAAGAGTGATTTCTTTTGGGACGTGGGACTGATGGTCCAGATGGTGGAAAGACAGCTTTTAATCTTTTATTTTATACATTGTGCTCTTTTAAATTTTTAACGAGAGCATGCATTTCTTTAATAATAAAAATGCAAAAAAAAATTAGCCGTAGATCTTCTGATTTTAACCTGCATGTTCTCTCTATTGTGTTACATATTTTAGCATGAGAATAAGGTTATGAAGCTGAAAGTAGCAGGCTTCCTTTCCCTTATATGGCGGAAGCTAACAATGCATTCTACATTTCTCCCTTAAGGAGTTGGCTTCTTTCCTTTTAACACAGGGGCAACTGGGCCCAGGGAGTTTAGCAAGGGCCAAATAAAGTCCTTAATGCCCAGCTCAGCAATCTGGATTTACCATCCTTGACTGCTGGCTCTGACCCACCCTCACCTGAGCTGGTCTGCAGAGGATTCTTGTTTCTGTCACTTCATCACCAGGAACTACTGACAGATGATGCTTTGGCCTGCTGCCTGGGTAACAGGGCGAGGCTGGCTCAGGACCATGTTTTCAGATCGGGGGGCCTCCTTTGACGCCATGTCCGTGATGTCCGAGGGCAGCCAGGATCAAGGGCTAGACGGGGCAATGATGAGATGAGAGCAGGAGGGGCTGAGCTACAGCCCCAGGAGAGCCTATGCCAGCCCTCCTGACCAAGGAGGCCAGAAACAACAGGAGAGCGGAGGCAGAGGGGTGAGTGTCCATCGCTCAATGTACAATCAGCAGACATTTGGGGAACTCATACTGTGGGCTAAGCACAGGGAAGAAAGGCACAGTCCCTGTCCTCAGGGAGGTCACAGTTGATAGGGAAGACAAGCACATGTGCTAGCTGCTATAGAAGGGGGAACCACTGAGGGCTGTGGCCACACAGAGGCAACACCCCCTTCTTGTTTTTTGTCAGGGATTCAGTTTGGTGTCATTAGAAGTGACTTGCACACCCCGCCTCCTCCACTCAATTCAGAAGGACTTGGTAAGCAGGATGATGAATTGGCTTCAGCTTGTGGGGCACACACAGGCAGAAGTGGAAGGTTGCCTTAGGAGTAAGTATATCCCCATGCAAGCTGTGTCCTTAGACCAGAGCAGCACCTGGTTCTTCCCCATTTCCAGTGAAGGTGCCTCACACACCACAAGGACACAATTTATGCCTGCAGAATGAATGAATGAAGGAAGGAAGGAATGAACGAACGAACGAACGAACGAATGAGTGAATTCCTGGAACCTCTTCTGCTTGTGTGCCACACCAGGTTGCAGCAAGCCCGGGGACACCTGGGACTGGAATGTGGCTCTCAGGCATGAGGACAAGAGAGCACCCACCATTCTGCATTCTTCAGCCTTTCCTCCTCTCCTGTCCCAGCTTCAGCAAGATCCACAGAGCCCTCTGAGCACTGGCAACCCAGAGCCTCTCCACAGCCTGACCCCTGCCCAGGCACCGCTCTTCAGAGGGTGTTTCTGTGCTGCTCAGCTACCTCTGAGCCTGGGCTGCCTTTGATGCTCAGGAGACACCTTGTAATTCAATTAAGCCTTCTCTCCAGGGAGCATGTAATTATGTCCTATCTGGGCCTTGTAATGACAGCCCCCTGCCACTGCACAGGGAGTTGCCCTGCTCAGCTGCCCAGAACCTTTCCCTGGGAGGGAACTAATCTGCTTAGCCCAGACTGGATGCAGTTCTGCACAGCACTTTCCCGAATGCCTCCAAAACGAGTCCTCACTGGCAGAACAGGCCCACTTTGGGGGAACTGAGGGCTCTCTTGGTCCTGCACTGCTCTTTGCCATACAGATCTGTCTGCCCAGGATTGTTCTTGGATGTGTGGGAGGCTGAGAGAGCTCCCTTTTCTTCTCATGGCTAAATCCCTTGGTCTTCCCAGACCTCCTGGGGGTTAGAAGGGAGAGGGGAAAAAAAGACTGAACTTTGTTTTGTTTTGTTTTGTTTTTCATTGTTGTTGTTTGCCGGTTTTCTATGTTGTCTTGCGGGGAGAGGGTGTAAGATTGATTGACAGAGCAGGCACACTTCCCCCACAAATTCATCATTTGAATTTCTCAAGTAAGATGTTCACATTTCTCTGGTAAGATGCTCCGATTTCTCTGGTTAAGATTTCTCTGGTAAGATGCTCATGGATTGGTGGAGGTGTGGGGGTGTGTGGGAAGTGTGCCTGCTCTGTCTGAGCTTTGGGGAAAGTTGCCTTAATTCTCTGCATGACTTTCTTTGCTCCTTTGGGCTTCCTTTCTGTGCAATGTAGTCTGACATGGACACTGCTCAGGGAGGTTGCTGCCCACTCCCCACACCACTGGAAACCAGTAACCCGGGTTTACTTGAGCCCTCCTTTTGAGGAACCCAAATTCTTTCCTTTCCTTGATGTGAGATCTGCCCAAAATGCCATTGGCAAGCTGTACTGGGTTGAATAGTGTCCTTCCTCCTCCCAAATGTATGTCTACTCCAAACCACAGGAAACGACCTTGTTTGGGAATAGGGCTTTTGCAGGTGTAACTATTAATAGTTATGATGAGGTTATGCTAGATTAGATTGGGCCCTAGATCCTATGACTGGTATCCTTACAAGAAGGCCATGTAATGACACAGACAAAGAATGGAGTGAGGCATCCAAGAAACTCCAAGGATTGCTAGGAAACACCAGAAGCTTGGAGAAAGGCATGGAACAGATTCTCCTCTCGGACCTCTAGAAGGAATCGGTCCTGCTGATACCTGGATTTTGGACTTCTAGCCTCCAGACCTGTCGGGGAGAATACACTTCTGTTGTTTTAAGCTACCACGTTTGTGGCAATTTGTCACAGCAGCCACAGGAAACTAACACATACGACCTGCACAATGCCTACTCCAGCCTTCCATAGCAAGTCAAGGGCCTCGCAACTATGTCCAAAGGACTGATAGAAGAGTGACCTCTGTGCTGCTTGTCCCTCGGGATGCTGACCCACAGCTCTCAAGGCAGGAGTAGGCCAGAGTTCATTCAACAACTTTGTTATATAGGGGCTCCACTTGTAAAGCTTTTGAATTCCTGTTTGCAAGTACACGAGGGTTGAAAAATAAATGGCCATGTTCTCTAAGCCACGTACCCAATCTGTTTTTTCACTTTATTACAGCTATTATAATGGCCTCCTCTTCTATCTTCCAATCTCCTTAGCCCTGGTTCCTTGATAGTCCTTTTTTTTTTCTGAGGCGGAGTCTCGCACTGTTGCCTGAGCTAGAGTGCAGTGGCAGGATCTTGGCTCACTGCCACCTCTGCCTCCCAGGTTCAAGCGAGTCTCCTGCCTCAGCCACCTGTGTAGCTGGGATTACAGGTGCCTGCCACCATGCCTGGCCAATTTTTTTGTATTTTTAGTAGAGACGGGGTTTCACCATGTTGGCCAGGCTAGTCTCGAACTCCTGTGACCTCGTGATCCACCCACCTCAGCCTCTCAAGGTGCAGGGATTACAGATGTGAGCTATCGCACCCGGCCAGATAATTCTTAAACAACTGCCCAGAGGTTCCAGCCTAGGCAGGAGCAACCATGAACTGCATTGCTCATTTCTGCTTTTTGACCCTTTCGATGGCTGAACTCTAGGCCATGGAAAACAAGGCCCCACTGTGTAGTTAAGAGTCATTTTGTGACTAGGGAGACAAAAAAGACATGCCTATTCCCCAAATCCCCTTTCCCTCTGGAGTTCCTTGGTGCCTTAAAGCTTGTCCTGAGCTGCAGGTTATCCCGAAATGCAGGCATGTTACCTGGTGTCCTCTGCAAAGAGAGGCAGGCCTGGCTGGGGCACAGCTAAAGATATCACGGCCAACCTAAGGGCAGCCAAGGCCATGGCTGTCTGTGACAAGAGGAGAGCAGCAGTGATAGGCAGGTAGGAGGCATTGAGTTAATGTCAGGGAACTGGACGACAGAAGTTTGCCTCATCATTGCCACAATAAAATCACCAATAACAGAAGTGTGAAAGCAGCGATGTGGGTGGAAGCCCATATACACACAGAGGGTAATAGAGCAGCATGATTAAATATGTGGCCTTGTTATCAGACAGGCTGATTTGGAGTGCCAGCTACTTGTTGGTGACTTGAGCTAGAGAAAGTTATCTAACCTTTCACTTTACTCATTTACATAACATGGCTAATAATAGCACCTACCTTACAGGGTTATTGTGAGGATTGAATACAATTATGCAATATAAACCATTTAGCATAGTGCCTAGTCTCAATTCCTCACCAGGGGTATGATGTACTAGCTTTTAGTTAAGTAATTAGTATCCTGGACATGTCACAGCCATTTGAGCTATCTGGGCCAGCGTTTTGCTCAGGTTCCCCCATCAGTAATTGTATTCCCTCCCCAGTACCAGGATTAGCTTTTAGGAAGAAACAGTTGATCTAAAGATAGAAAGTCAGAGTACTGTCTGGAGGAAGGTAGAGGGAAATGTCACTATCTGCATTTTCTTTGACGCTGTCAGGGAACATGACAGGCTGCTCCCAAAGAGAGAGCAGCCCCAGGACAGGGCAGAAGGTGACCTTGAGGTTGACTCCTCTGCATCCTGATGTGGACTTTATTGGACTTGTTTTGGAGATGAAGGGAAAGAAAGATGGAATGTAGAAAGTGAAGGAGAATAAAAGAAGCGGGAGGAAGAAGGGCTGGAAGGAGGATGGGCAAAGTCTTTCTCAAGGATAATTACATGTGAAATCACTTGCCAGTGGGACTCTGGGGCTGGAGCAGCTACAATAATTACAGTACAGGTTGCAGAGGGCTCTTGGGCATGTCTTAGAGCAGACTGTAGGCAGTACTGAGGCCTCTCTCACTAGACCTGTCTCCCAGACCCCATAGTATACACACCATCCTCCCTGGGGCCTGTTGATGATCAAGAAGCTTAAACAGAACAATTACAGTTTCAGAGTGGAACCATATCTCTGGGCTCCTGTGATGAAAACCACAAGCCTTTCAGGCTGGAACTGCTTCACGTGGAGGGCCTTGCTCTTAATGGCCAAGTGATCTGGAGCAAGACCCGTGACTCTCCCATAGTGCTGTGGGTGGTGCTGCCTCTCCCCACACATCCCCGGAAGAGGAAGTTCAGTAACTAAGGGATTAACTATTTTCCAGCCTGATTCTGCTTTTTCCAATCAGGGCTTTATACCTTTCTTTTTTATCCCTATATTTGGAGATGAGTCACTCTTGCCTTCATTTTACCGAAGCAAGGCAGTTTCCTGTCACCCAATGAAGTGCCAAACAATACTGTGATTTATTTAGTACTTACTGTGTGCCAGGAACTCCAGCAGGTGTCGGACATTTATGATGTATGATCCTTACACTAAGCCTGCAATGGTGCAGCCCCAGCCCTGACCACTCTGCGTTTCCCTTTTCACAACACAGCTTGTCACTAAATCCAAGTCAGGAGTTCCAGGTTAGGCTTGAGTTGTGCAGAGTCCTTAACTGAAATTTGCCATGGTTGAGGCATGATTGCAATTACTGACGTAGCTCCTCCTGGCTCTGCACACCTACTTGTCATACTCACGCCCTGATCACAGCCCCACTCACATTTCTCACCACTTTAGAAGTTCTTTCCTGTAGAACACTTTGCTGCTGCCCTGCTCTGGTCACTGACCAGCCCTGGTCTAACCACTGGCTAAGCTTTGTGCTTGCACATAGCAGATTGAATCATATGTTTTGCTCTTTGTGTACATCAAAAATGTAATAATCATATTGGCAATTTTATGTGTTTCATTCAACATGAGGGACCCAGCATTCCTACCTTGTCCCTTTGTGAACCCTGCTGCTCTCAAATCTCCACTAGCTATTTCCTGAGCAGAAGGAGGTAAAAGGCTGGCTCACACCCCCATGTTTTTACTGTTCACAGTTACTGCCACCATCCAAGGCTGAAGAGACTTTCTTTGTGTTAGGGCTAAAACCTTAGTCATTGGATCTGAATGTCTTCTGTATTCCTTTCCTCAAAAGAAAAAAGTACCCTCTTCTGCCAACCCTCTCCCATGCCAACTAAACAAGCAAGCAAGCAAACAACAAAGAAAAGGTGATATTACAGATGCTGCTCAGCCTATGATGGGGTTACATCCTGGTAAACCCATCACAAGGGATGTAACTCCATTGTAAGTTACGAATACCATAAGTCAAAAATGTATTTATTTCACCTAACCCACAGAACGTGATAGCTTAGCTTAGCCTACTTGATCATGCTCAGAACACTTATCTATCTCTAAACGAGATAGAATAGGCTGGAAAAGTCTTGCAGATAGTAGACACAAGTGTATAACAATTTCCCTCCTACTGTTCCTTTTGTTGTTCACCTATCCTGCAGTCTCTGTCACTTCAAATACCATAGAAAACCTTTCCAAGTAGCCCAAATCATGCCCCTAAATAGTCACGTCTCATTATTCATAGTAGTTCTGTTCCATGAAATTAGCACAAACACCGAATGAGTGAATCCTAAAGCGTTGCTCCTGGAGGAAATACAGGCTGCTGGTCACAATATTTTCATCAACTGATCAATATATACCTTGTCTTATGTGTGTTTCTGCCTAAAGACACTTTATTTCATATACACCGTTGATTCATTAACTCTGAACTCTCTGGGCAACAGCACTATAAGTCATGCCTTCACAAAGCTTATCTAACACACACATTTCCTCCTTAGGCACATCCCAGCCTTCTTGCGCTTAGGATTCAGCACTATGCTTAAGGGCCATTTTCAACAGCAAACCCATCAATGCAAACACCAACATGTGAAAAATGTAGCACTAAAGAAACTGCAAAAAGGACACTGGCTTACCGCATGAAAGCTGGAAGGAGAAGACAGAGATTCACCTTGTTCCACTTCAGCTGTGAATGTGCAGTCAGGTCACCCAGTCACTCAAATTGTATAAATATACTCTAAAATATACATATCAGACAGGGTTATTTTTTTCCTCAAGTCATTTTTCTAATTTCTTTAAATGAATAGATAGAAGAGCTGAAGTAAGGGTCAGGAGCAAGAGCCCTGCCTCCTTTTCCCTTGCTGGGCTTCGTTGGAGAGCCATCATCTCCTCAATGTGTCTCACAACTCTTCTAGGTATTGGATGAGTTTGCTGCAGATACGAAACTCAATTTTGCCAGTCACTTCATACTAACAGGTGAAACGTGCTGGTGGAGCCCTTTGAAGACAGGGACTCAGCCCCATTAGCCTCATTGCAGACCTAGATTCCTGCCAAAAGTAATTTGGCTGGAACTTCCCAGCCATGGCATTGTCGACATTACACATCTTCCACTTTTATGTCAATTACCATTTTATTCAGCCGAATGCTGGAGGGTTAATGTTCAAGTGGTTAGAGCTGACTACGGGTGGGCTGAACAAGATGCCTTTTCCTCCATTCCTCTGCCTGTGGTGAAGGATTGTAACCAACCCCGGCTGGCAGCGCTTTGAAGCTCACCTAGAGTGCTCCTGGGGACACCTTCTACAGAGCCTCTCATTCGGACATGCTGTCTTCTGGACCTGTCTTCCTTCCTTTCCTTTCCTTTCCTTTCCTTCCTTCCTTCCTTCCTTCCTTCCTTCCTTCCTTCCTTCCTTCCTTCCTTCCTTCCTTCCTTCCTTCCTCCCTTCCTCCCTCCCTTCCTCCCTTCCTCCCTTCCTCCCTTCTTTCTTTCTTCCCTTCCATTTGCTTTAAAACTAGCTGCCTTAAGTGCCTGTCTTGGCACCCCTCATTAGTGCCATTGCAATCATCCCTCCTGCCTACCCTGCTAACCGTAGCTTGTTAGTCCACAACAGCAACAGCAGCTGGAGGGCCAAAGATTGGGCTGGGGGACAGGGCGTTGGGATGGTTTCCTGGGGCAGTTGAGTTTATACATTTCTTTCATGTCCCCTTCCTCCCACGTAGACTTTTACTGCCCCAAAGGAAAACAGAAAACAACGATCTGTTTGACAGTGTTTCTATCTTTGGTCATCAAACCTGCCATCTATGGGGAATCCTACGGTATAATCAGTCAGCGAAACGGAGCAGGACCCTGTGTTTTGTAGCTGATACAACAGGGAAGCATCTCTAGTGAGGGGGCCAGGGCTTCTATTTCCTTCATTAAAAAATGAAACAGCAGACCTGATTCCATATTTAGAGATTACACTTAGATGCCACTGTGGGTGTGCAGGCACCAACCAAACCCAGTTGGCACCGTTGTGTTTTCTCTGCAGTGAAGTATTGAATTTAATAATGGAGGTATATGAAATTCAGAGTGATCGGAACTGAAGGTTTAGGGGCTTTGTGTAAAATTGACATGTAAGGGATTTGGAAGTAGGTAAGGGATTCTTCCCCAATACTTATTCAATTTTGGAGCCAAATAACCAAGCATTTACAAATAGCCAAAAAAGAAATTGAAAGAGGGTTTAATCCAATAATTTCCATGCCTCATATGAACCACATCTTATAATAAGAATTATGCTTTTTCATTTCATACTCAGTTAACAAATATGATTTGTGAGTACCTGGTAAGTTCAGGGCACTAGGCTGAAAGGGGTTACCAAATGTCTTCATCTAACAAAGTCCAGCTGAGCTCCTACCAGTGCCAGCACTGTGCCTGGGCTGTCATATGAAGATTAATGTAAGATCGTGTCAGGCCTTCAAGAGCTTACAATGTGTCAGGAGACATCAAACAAGTGAGCCAACAAAATGATACTGCCATGTTAGAAATAGCCTGAAATTCATGGAGTTCACAGTCTTGTTAGGAAAGTGAAACATAAACCTATAGGCATTAAAAAATAACTGTTGAAGACAGTAATGGAGGAATGCAATTGGCAACTGAATGATATAGATTGTGATGACTGTAAAATATCATGAAAAGAGACCATGAGGAGCTGAGGCATTCCAAGAGACTTCTTTTTGGAGATATGTTTGGAGCCAAATCTTGAAGATTTAATTGCTTTTTTTTTTTTTTTAGATGGAGTCTCACTCTGTTGCCCAGGCTGGAAGTGCAGTGGCATGATCTCTGCTCATTGCAACCTCTGCCCCTGGGTTCAAGCAATTCTCCTGCCTCAGCCTCCTGAGTAGCTGGGATTAGAGGCGTGTGCCACCATACCCTGCTGATTTTTGTATTTCTAGTAGAGACGGGGTTTTGCGCTGTTGGCCAGGCTGGTCTCAAACTCCTGACCTCAAGCTACTCACCTTGGCCTTCCAAAGTGCTGGGATTACAGGCATGAGCCACTGTGCCTGGCCATTTTTTAAACAAACAAACAAACAAAACCAGGAAGTTTTCATTTGTTTGTTTGTTTGTTTTACTTCCTATAAAAAATCTTTGTGTCACATGGAGGTAAATGGAAAGAGAGGCTGTGGCAACAGATGGAGAAAGACTTTTCTGATATCAGAACCCTGTCCCCTAGACCTGAAGGTATCCTTTCAATCCACATTGTCTGGGTCCATCTTACTGAGTGATCTGCCCCCACAGCGGGGTATGGAGAAGAGTCAGACACAGCCCCAGTCCCCGTGTAGCTCACAATCCAGTGGAGGAGACGGACTTAGAAACAGATAGAGATGAAGCCATGAGATCAGTACTGTCTGAGGCCATGGCCACAGTGTCGTGGGAACCCATGAGAGGGAATGACTAACTGTGGGGAAGGAGAGGGAGAGGACCAGAGTGCAGGGGAAGTGCTCACAGAGAAGTAAGCAGTGAGGTGCTGTGAAATGAGTACATACCTAACAGCCGTGTGACAGCTCAGAACCTGGGTAGAGGGGAATAGAGCTGCTGGTTCTCTGGGGGGAAGAGTGGGGTATGAGATTCTGGAACAGGAGCACCAAACCAGCAGGTTATTGGAGCTGTTAGTGCTCAGATCAGCAATGGATGCACAACCAAACCTTTCTGCTAGGGATGAGTTCTTTCCTGTGGATGAGTGCTTCTCTGCCTAGCTTCTCCCGAGAACTACCTGGGAAGCTTGAAAAGCTTGATGCCTGGAATCTACCTCCAGAGAGTTGGATTTCATTGTGTTGACATGGGGCTGGGATATTAGTATATTTTTAAAGCACTCCAGGTGATTTTGATACGTAGCTATGATTGAGAACCCTTGCCCTAAGCTATCCATCTGCACTCAGGGGTGCTCCCAGGCCCATCCCTTTGTAAGTGGACAGGTGTCTCGAGGTAACAAATGTGCCAAGGCTCTGGAGCCAAGCGTGCCTGGCTCCTTAGTGCCTACTTAGCGACCTTGGGCAAGTTACTAAATGGCCTAAACTTTACAAATCCTTAACTTGTAAAATGTGGGCAATGATAGTCCCTCCTCACAGGATTATTATGAGGTTTACATGGGATAATCTCAGCTCATAATAAGCACTTGCACAGGCCTCATGGGCTAGTCCCTCAAAACTTAATGCAACTATAGGCAACAGCCATATGTAAGGAATTTTATGTCACCAAGTCAAAAAATCTGTGAGCACTGCTCAGAAGCAAAAGCCTGTCTCCAAGAGTGCTCATTTAAGGGGTGGGGGAGCTACAGAGAGAAGACTGAGCCCCACAGGGTAAGCTGGGGTTATCTGGGGACAGAATGAGGCTCAGAAAAACACTTGAACATTGATCTCATTTATATTCATTTGTGCTCAACAATAAAATAATGAAATGAGTACAGCCCTAGACCTAAACATTGTTGGTGAGGTAAAGGCAATGAGTTAATTTTGCAACCATTGAGGAAAAACTCTAAAATGGTGACTTGTTTTTTAAGGGAGCAGAAGAATCTAGATCATATTTAGTCTAAGTCAATACTTAGGACAGAACCTTGCCCTCTAGACTTGATAAGAAAAAAGTAAAATAAGAGAAAGAATAAAAGACCCTTCCACCAAAATACTAACATTCAGATAATGACTTTTTAGTTAGGTCTCCTGGAGAGGAGGTTCCCTCAGAAATGAATAGATTTCTCTTCCAGTGCAGTCATCAAAAGGTAATGCGTAGACTTAAGTGTAATCCCCAAGAGAAAATCAATGACCTTTCTGTGTTTGCCTTTGAGAAAATCAGCCGGTCTATGGTTAAATTATACATATTTTTTCTCCTCGATCAAGATTAGTGGGGCCAAGAATGCGGTCTTACACTCCTTCTAGCAAAGAATTACCTGATGCCTTATTGCACACAAATTTGCAAAGTTGTATGGACTTTGTATCTTATTTCAAGGAGAACTGGTGATCAAATGATGACTATTTCAGATAAACTAGTGGTTCATTTACACCACCACCCTCACCCCCACATCCTGCTTTCACCTGAATCTGAACGATCACAGTCAGTCTGAGTTTCTGAAGGTTAGAAATTCCTTTTCTGAGCTCTGCAAGAACACTGTCTCCCAAGAGAGCTCAGGGCAGACTGTCTGGGAGAGATTGGAAACTTGTCTGTTGCAGTAACATGAATTGGTTGAATGGTCACCCTCCATATCAGACCTGCTTCTCCCACTGGGTTTCTGATCAGCCCAACTTGGGTCTCACCCCTCTGATTTCTCTCTCCTGGCTCACATAGGGGCTGCATTGGCCATTAGTTGCTGAGCTTGACTCTGTGGAACCCATTGGTCAGTGGTGCTGGGCTCTGTGGAGTCCTAAGGCAGGGCTCTGGTCACTGGTGAGAGGGAGGTCATTGGAATCACTGGGATGGATCTACAGACCCCAGGGATAACAGCTAGGTGGGCATCCTCTTCAGAGAAACAGGTTACAAAGTGAAAGAAAGTTACACTGTGAAGTCAGCCAGGGAGGAAGAGAGAGAGCTGACCTAAGACAGGTACTGATTCCCTGGGGATGTGAAAGGATGATAATATTCCTAAAATGATAGCATTTAGCTTCTAGTATCACAATGGGACAGGTGTTTTTTCCTCCACTCATTGTCTCCGAAAGTCTTTTGTTGAGTTGCCCTCCCTCTTTGGAGCATATACTTTTAGCTCATACCTTAATGACATCAGAATCTGCAATTTCCTGGAAATTTTTGTGGTTAAAATTATTCTGCCCCTCCATTTTAAAGCACTGATACCAAAGGTATTAGGTTAGTGCAAAAATAATTGCAATTTTTGCCATTAAAAGTCGTGGCAAAACCGCAACTACTTTGGCACCAGCCAAATATTTTGAAACTCCCTACTCTGATGTTAACCAAGTTCATGATTCACTGAACTTGCAGAGCGGTAGGGGAATTTCAAGGGAAAGGGGGAGATGCCTGGGGTTGTCACACACTCTGTCTTTCATCCTCTATTGACCTGTTGATTATTTGGAGATGGTATTCAGTGCCACTATAGCCCCTCAGTCACTGTAGACCCTCTCAAAGAGGGCAATCATACTTCCCTTAGGTCGGGTCCATTCCTCTAACCCCTCTCCTGGGGCCATCACCTTGTTTGTTCCAGCAGCTGTCTGACCAAACTCACACCTCCTCCTCACCCTCTAGCCTTTATGATCTGCTTTGGGGAGCCCTGGGAACCTCTAGTTTCCTCTTTCATACCCACTGAGATCCACAAGTAACTAAGGTCAAGGCGGGGCTTCATTCCCTCTCTGCAGACACCTGACACTACTGTTCCTCCTTGCCTGGCTGGCTCCACACTCCAGCAGACCTTCTGCTGGGCAAGAAGCTGCAGGCCTGAATCCCTGTGTTCTCATATGGCCCCAACTCTTGGGGTTACACCAGCTCTTGTAAGAATTCAGTGCTCTGCTCTGCTCATTTTGATGCCACCAAAGAGGGCTTGCAAGTTACCAGCTGGGAGTGAACACCAGTGTCCCCTTCTTACAGGTACCCCTAATCTTTCTGAACAATTTTGCTGGCACCCCTTCACTTGGCTTTGCCGGGACAAGAGGGGGCACTTCTCTCCTTTCCTTCATGAAAGGAGGGGGAGAAGCCAAAAATCTCCCTACTAGTCAACAACTCAGGCACCCCCCCTCCCCTTCTCTCCTTCGTTTTATAGACTGGGAAGGGAGTGATGGTTGTTGGAGGTGGCAGAGCCAGTTCAGCTGCCTTTTGCTAAGTCCGGAAGGAGGTGTCTGTCCTCAACTGCTGGTTTCTTTCTTTAAGCCTGGGGAGAATTAAGGCCTCTTTGCCTCAGTTTGGCACTCCAATTGCCAACATTGGGACAGCAGGAAAAGTTCCATCCAACATCCTATTAAATATGTAGTGTGTGTTAGCACAGTGTGATAGCCAATGGGAAGCCTACCTTATTATTTTCCTCTTTGCTTAACCTACAAGGTGACTAAGACCATTTGTTTGTCCTCACATAGCAAGATAAACAGAGCACTGAGACTGTGGTCCTTTCTGCCCTGTGTCCTTATCCCACCTGGGAATCTGGAAAGCCAAGCCTAGACACACTCATTCCACAAATGTTTACTGAAGCTTGTTCTATTCAAAGCACTGTACAGCTACGGAGACCATCTTTTCTGAACTCCAAATCAGGGCACATGGTTGGAATAACTTCAAGTATGGAGACCAAGAGAAAAGGTGGTTGTTATAAGCAAAGCTCTAAGTCCACACCTTCCAGAAGCTTATAGCTGATGCAATGGTTGGAGAAGTCTCAACCTGGATTCAATCTGCTTGATTCCGATGAATGCTGCAGTAGGCAGAGCCATGAGCTCAGAGCAGGGAGAAACCACTGGTTCAAAGAAGCGTCTGTCACATTGAAGCTGCTTTATAGCCTGTTGGGAAGCATGCATAATCATTTATTCTTTCTTTCTTTCCTTTGGTCAACAAAGACGTCTTGAGTCCCTACTATGTGCCAGGTACTCTTCTAGGTACTGAAGACACAGCAGTGAACGAAGCAGATACAATCCCTGTCCGACAGAGCTTACATTCTAGTGATCAAAGGTCCGTTTCTCAGTGACTGCTGTCTTTTATTTGAGAAACCATGGGCTGTTCTCCCCCCATCCTAGGGCTGATGGCTCCACAGAGGCACACAGGCCATCAGGATGCTCTGCCAGCCACCCCCACCCCCCACTCAAGACCAGGGGCTGCAGCTACTGGCAGTGTGAGCAGGGCTGCTCCCTTCTCTGCTGCCTCCTTTCTCCTGAAAACAAGATCTCAGAGAACATCTGCCATCCATTTTCCCTCCCTGGGGAGTGACAGGAAAGGTGTATGGAGGGGATTGAGCAGAGTGATGGATCGAGGCACTGTGAAAGTGAATCATTGCCTGACACGGGAATGAGGAGACTTGCTTAAAGGACAAGCCATGCTAAGTCATCCATCGTTCTCCCCTAAGGAGGTGAATCGAAGTTCCCATTTTTCCCAGGGAGCCAAATTAACAAGGTGCTGGGAGATTTCCAAATTAGAAAAAAAAAAAAAAGTCACCACCAGCTCTCAAATCAGACAGGCAGTTGAGTTGTTTTTTGGAGCAGATCATTGTATTTGGCATCTAACCTTGAAATAGAGAAGAAAACATGGAATTTCTGCTGAAAGCTCATCCGCCTCTGAGCAGATGGTACAAATAAGCACATCATTGTGTTCTCAGAGGCAGGAACCACATTTGCACCTTGATACCAACTACCTCAATAACCACAATGCTGAATGTTCACAAATTGCGAATCAGGAAATTGTTGCTCATTTTACAATTTGGTTTCCCTCAGGATTCCTTTTAAGTAGCCAGCTACCCCAGTACTTTTGAAATATGACTTGCTTATAAAAACTTGATAGGCTGGGCACGGTGGCTTACACCTGTAATCCCAGCACTTTGGGAGGCCGAGGCGGGTGGATCACGAGGTCAGGAGCTCAAGACCAACATGGAGAAACCCCGTCCCTACTAAAAATACAAAAATTAGCCAGGCATGGTGGCACGCCCCTGTAATCCCAGTTGCTCAGGAGGCAAGGCAGAAGAATCACTTGAACCCAGGAGGTGAAGGTTGCAGTGAGCCAAGATCATGCCACTGCACTCTAGCCTGGGTGACAGCACTTCATCTCAAAAAAAAAAAAAAAAAGATATATAAACAAGTTTTTATAATATTCTCAATATGAACTAGTAGGAAAAAAGCATGTGTTTTTAGGTCTTAGAGGCCTGGTTCCCAGCTGTATTTCTGACTCTAAAGAGGTATAGCATTACCTACATTGATTAGCCCTTCTGTACTTCATAGGAGATGCTCCAAGACCACTAGCTTTCTTCATTTAATAGAGATATAACAGGATGGGCCTTAAAAGTAGCATGCATTTCTTCTTTCATTCACTCATTCAAAACATTTTCATGAAGAACCTTCTATGTGCCAAGCACTGCATGAAATGCCAAGGATGTTTGGTGAACCAACTCTTCCCCGACCCTGACCGTGAGCTTGGCTTAGAACAATTCCATTTTAATGGCGCATGCCCTTAGGCAGCTTGTATTCCAGTAGAAGAGCAAGTTAAGAAAACAGCTGTAAAAGTTAAACAGTTTTAGGTTGAGATGGGTGTTATGAGGAAAATAAGCAGGATGCTTTGAACTTATGCAAGTAGGATGGTCTGGAAAGGCCTCTCTGAAATGGTGATGTTTAAAGCAAAACCAAAAAGACCAAGAACACGTGGAACACATGAAGGGCTGGAAGAACAGTGTTTTATGGAGAAGGACTAGCACACACAAAGCCTGCAAAGGCGAGTGGGCTCATTATGTTCTAGAACATGCCGAAAAGTGGGTGCTGCTGGAGAGGGAGTAAGATGGCATGAAAAGATGAGTGAGGTGGACGGGAGCCTTATCACGCAGGTTTACGCAGGCGTTCAGAAGCCCTGCATGTTGGTTTCTTGGGACTACCATAACAAAGCTCCACATACTGGGTGGCATAAAACAACAAAAATGTATCGCCTCACAGTTCTGGAGGCCAGAATTAACAAAATCGGGTGCTGGCAGGGCTGTGCTCCCTCTGAAACCTGTAGAGGAGAGTTCTTCCTTGCCTGTCCCTAGCTTCCGGTGGGTTGCTGGCAATCCTTGGCTGGGTAACTCCAGCTCTGCCTTGGTTGTCACAGGGCGTTTTCTCTGTGTGTCTCTGACTTCACATAGCCCTCTTCTTCTTCTTTTTGTGTGTGTGTGTGTGTCCCCTCTGAGGCACAGAAGTTTTTATTTATTTATTTCATTGATACACATAATAGTTATACATATTTTGGGGGTACATGTGATATTGGATACATGTGTACAGTGTGTGATAATCAAATCAGGGTGATTGGAATATCCATCACCTCAAACATTTCTCATTTCTTTGATTGGGGACATTATAATTCTTCTACCTATTTTGAAATATACAATAGATTATTGTTTACTATAATTTCCCTGCTAGAACTTATTCCTTCTGTTGAGGGTGTACTTTTGCACCCATTAACCAACTTCTCTTTATGTCCTCCTCCCCACTTCTCTTCCCAGCCTCTGGTAGCCACCAGTCTACTCTCTACCACCATTAAATCAATCTTTTTTTTTTTTAAGCTCTCATATATGAGCGAGACTATGCGGTGTTTGTCTTCTGTGTCTGGCTTATTTCACTCGACATAATGACCTCCAGTTCCGCCCATGCTGCTGCAAATGACAGGATTTTATTATTTTTTATGGCTAAATAATATTCCATTGTGTATGTATATCATATCTTCTTTATCCATGCATCCAGTGATGCATATCTTGGTTGATTCCATATCTTGGCTATTGTGAATAGTGCTCCAATAACCGTGGAAGTGAAAATATCTCTTCAACATACTAATTTCCTTTCTTTTGGATATATACCCAGTGGTAGGATTGCTAGATCATATGGCAGTTCTAACTTTAGATTTTAAAGGAACCTCCATACTTTTTCCGTAGTGGCTGTACTACTTTACATTCCCACCAACCGTGTATGGGCATCTGCTTTCTCCACATCCTTGCCAGAATTTGTTATATTTTGTCTTTTTGGTAATAGTCATTCTGACTGGGGTGAGATGATATGTAGTTTTGATTTGCATTTCCCTTATAATTAGTGATATTGAGCATTTTCTATATACCTGTTGGTCATTTCTATGTCTTCTTTTGAGAAATGTCTATTCAGGCCTTTTGCCCATTTTTAAGTGGATTTTTTTTTTTTTTTTTTTTTTTTGCTACTGAGTTCTTTGAGTTTCTTATATATTCTGATACACAGCCATCTTCTTATGAGGACTCCAATTACATATGATTACAGAGGTCCACTCTATTTCAGTATGAAAAATTATAGCTTAACTAATTCCATCTGTAGTAACTCTATTTCCAAGTAAGGTAACATTCTGAGGTATTAGGGTTTAGGACTTCGACATATGAATTCTAGTGGGACACAGCTCAACACATGACACCATGGTAGGGAGTTTGAACTTTATTCTACATGCAAGTTCTGAGTGTCTTACGCAGGTAGATGGCCTGGTGTGATGTATGCTTTAAAGACTGCTGTGTGAAGATGGCCTTAGGGTGATGAGGATGGAAGTTGGAGACTCATAAAGGACTAAGAAAGTGCTAAGAAAGTCCAGGTGAGAGGTGATGATGGCAGGACTAAGATGATAGCAGAAGAGAGAAAAGAAGTGGATGGAGATTAGACATCTTTTGCAGAACGAATGACAAAATATGCTTATGGACTGGACATGGAGTGAGGAAAAGAAAGGATTCGAGGGTGGTGGCTAGGCTTTTTACTTTAATCGTGAAGGAAAGCTGGTGCCATTTACCTTGTTGGGACACACGTGGAGAGGGTCAGGTGAAGGGCTGTGAGTGGTATGGATGGCAAAGGAATGGGAAGAATGCAGGGATGAAAAATTAGAAATCCCCCTCCCCAGTCAATACTCTCTTACTTTTATCTGAAACATACTAAGTAAAAAAGCATCCTTTTGTTGGAAAGCTCAATCCTTGTTCAAATGCAGACATCTCTGGGAGAGGAAACACACTGAGCACCTTTCCCAAAAGCAGCCACTGATTTGGAGATGAGACAGAGTGGCACACAGGACATCAGAGAGAACATGCTCAGGACAGAAAGAGCAATGCAGGACCAGGCAGTGTCTTGGCATCACAGTCTTTCCTTGGACTGGCTGTGAGCAAGTGCTCAATTTAATTCCATCTCAGTGCTGGGTCAGGACCAGTGCCCAAAAGCAAGGTGCCAAAAGTACCAGCATGATGGAGTTAGAAGGTAGCAAGTTCCCTCCACAGAGACCAGCTGGAAAGGAAGATAGAGAGGAAGTTGACCCCTGGGGATGGGGAATATGGTGAGAGGAGCACATAAAACTGAGAAAAGGGTTTTGAGTGAAATCTAGGCTAAAAGCTAAGGTTTCTTTAGAAACCCACCATTGACCCAACATGACCAGGGCTATCTCTTGACTTGATTATTTTTGATACCCTGTCTTCTTCTGTGTTCCTGGAACTAGCTCTCCCAAGCCCAGAACTGTGCTTCTATCAGAGCTGGGTTTTCATCAGAGCCTCCCCTTTATCCTGTATCTCTGTTGCCCTATTTTGTTTGAATTCCTGCCAAGTCAACTGAATTTGGGCATTTGGGGTGAAAAACCATCAAGGGTGGCATTCTGGCTTTGGCAGCTGGCACAGTGTGACCCCACTGGTCTCTCCCTCACATTTGCTGTGGTCCATGCACAGACTTTGTCAAAAGACATCCTCAGTATCAGCTTTCCTACAGCCTTGATGCACCTTGTTCTGAATAGGATATTACTCCCCAAGAGTATATTAGGGCATTCGCCTATGCCAGAAGCGGTCCTTGGGCCTCTTGCAGTTTTTTTCTGGGTGACAGTAAAGAAGGAGGTGACTACAGAGCTTACTGCCTGTGGACTGACCACCCCAGGGCCTGGTGTCAGGACCATTTGTCCAGCCTGTTGAGTGAACGTCATTCTGCCTAACTGCGAGCAAAAGAGAGTGTTTAGCATCATTTGCATCCTATTGTATTGTCTTTCTTCTCTTTTCTGTCAAGGCCTCATGTTTTTGGCTTGAACAAATGGTAAAGGCCATTCTGTTACGGGTACCAAGCCCAACTTGCCTTAGTTTTATGGCCATCCTGCTGGGGAAGGAAGTACTCCTTTACTTCAAATAACTTTAAAAACATCTGTTTGGTCTTGGGGGCTGCAGCTGGAAAGATTTCCTAACTAATACTTGTTTTGAGGGGGCGTTTTGCGGGGCTTTCATTGAGTGTCAAACCCGGCAGTAAATTAGAATCAGAAGACAACAGTTAGTGGGAAGCAGAGAAGCCAATGGTGTTACCATAGGCAGGCAGCAGGGGGAGGGGAATTGTGGCTGGCCCCCAAAAAACGGATTTGAAGATCTCCTTCTGTCATGTAGTGAATCCCCAGGTGCCTAGGGTGGGCTGTGATTACTTGAGCTCCGGCCTCCACTGTCTCAGCTCACTTGCCTTGGGGTGGACACACAACACACATTTGCTCACAGTATCAGGTATTCAGGAGCAAAGAGCTGAATTTATCCGGTTAATTTAGATACCTACCCCTCTTTTAACACCAGGTTGCCAGGATCATGACCTCAAAAGACTACCCTGAAGTGCAATTGACAAATAGAACAAAAGATTTCCTGTTTCATCCACATTTGCCTCCTGAGCTACTTAGAGCAGCAGGTCACCGCAGCCAGAGCCCACCTGCTTGCCCACCATGCCTGCACCCAGACAATGCTGCTTCTGTGGCTGCAGGTCGGAACACCTCAGCACTGTCTCAGTTTGGCTGCAGATTCTCTGTGTGCTTGGTAAACAGGTTTCCTCGTCTGTAGAATGAATTGGCTGTTCTGCAACTTTTTTAAAAGCACTAACATATTAGGACCCTCACTAAATACTCAAATGCTAAACTCAAATACTAAAGGAGTGCAAAGGGATGGGCTCCCAAATAATACAGAGAAGGCTGCAGCATTTTCTGACCTTGCTGCTTTTTCTGGCGAGTGGCTTTTATTTCTTACTTTGGTTTCTTCTGTCCCATTCTAATCAAGCAAGAAGTGACCACCAAAAGGGGCACTCACCACACCAGGACAAGCTAATTCTTTCATTTTTAATTCATTGCAACCAAACAGATGCCAAAGAAAGAGCCAAGGGCCCCAGGCTCTAGTTCCAGCTCTGCCATTAACTACATGTGTAAGTCAGCCATACTGGTCTGCAGGTTCTTGCTTTGCATGATCAAGGGACAACTTGGAAGATCTCCAATCACTCTATTCCCCCAGATGGAAATGTATTCACTTATTTCCTGGAGTCATCTCTCCTCCCAGTTAAACACCTTGACCCACCTCCACTTCCTTCTCTGTGGCCCTGCCCTATCTGTCCTCTTGTTCTTGCTTCTTCAATTGTTCTCTAACTGTGCTTGTCACTTCTGAGCTACCACTGTGATCCCCCTGATAGTCTTTTTAATGTCCCTGAACTTCAACCTGATTTTCACGCATATACAATGTCTTCCTAAACACTTATAGACTCTGACACATTCTGTAACTGACACATTTCCCTTTATCAAATGCAATCGAAGAAGCCCACAGTTTCTCTCAGTTTCAACAAGAAAAATCAGCAGCACTTGAATTATGCAACTTGACATTATTGGGGCTGATGTCTGATTTTGTCCTGTCTGTCCCTGTCATTTCTGTACTACCTGTCTTTTACACAACCTCTCCTATGACCTGTGTCCTCCTCCAGCTCCATTTGAGAACACCTACTGTATACCCTGTGGGCTAGCTTTTATTATGTTCACCTCAGTGATGAAGAAACAGGCTTGGAGTTTAAATTATCTACCCCAGGCCCACAGCCTGGAACCTAGGAGTCTAACCAAACCCTGTGTGATTCTAAAGCATAGCAGAGGCTCCATGCTCAGCCTCCCTCGTCTATATCATTTCAGCTTCTTCACTCTCCCACCTCCAATTCCCACCCAAACTGAATGTCTCACAGTCTCTGCGCCCCCACTTAGCTTCATCCCTTGGCCCTCTGCAGTCCGAGCTCCATTCTGAGATCACCCAAGGCTTCTCTTCTGTGTTGATCCCTGGTCTTCTTGAAGTCTCCTTCTCCCATGTTCTCCAGAACAGATCATTCTCCTGACTGTTTTCATTCTGCATCTCACTCTTTCACTGGTATCTTTTTCTCCACCATGCCCCATAAATTTGGGTGCTCCTGAGGGTCCTATCCTTGTCCTCTGCTTTCTTGTTGTACAACCTCTTTGATCTACTTTATCTACTCAAGTTTGGTCCACAATTTCTGTATTGTCAAGACTCAAATTTGCATCTCTAGCCATATATCCATTTGCCCACTAGGCATTCCTACCTGAATATTTTACAGGCATGCTAGTGGCTCTTACTCTATGACTCTTACTCTAAGTCCAGACTACAGCAGAAAGCAATGCTCTTTTTATTAAAGCATAGTGCTGCTTTCAAAATAATTTACAGCACACAAGCAGGCCTGCTGTGCAGCATTACAATTTGTCATTAAAACTCCATTCCTCTTGCCAGAGTAAATGAGCCATTTACAGCCAGGCCGCCAAGATGGACTGTTGTTATTTTTTCTGTCTTTGTATTATGAGTGTTCATGGCTCTCCTCAGACAAGCTCCTGGGGATTCCCAGTGGAGTTGCCTTGACATGCAGGTCAGCTAGCCAGGCTCAAGGGTAGTTTCCTGGATATAGCTATCCCCCTTGCAGAGGTCTGCAGGAAAGCTGAACAGGGTTCCCCCAAAGTGGGTGGTGATCCTGAGACGTATCATTTGTATCTGCATGTGCTGTCTCACAAACGCTAGCTCACATGTGCACACACATGTGAATGCACAGGACAAAAACAAACACAGGGCAACCTAGCATCTACCTACCCAGCTGTCAGCATTATTATACCTTTATAGGGGGCAGGAACAGGTTGGTCAGCAGGTGAATTTCAGGTGAGTTGCGAAAAGTTACTAAATCTTAAATCCTTAAGGAAAGTTACTAAATCTCTTCTAAAATGCATGCATAGGTGAGCTCAGTAACTAACATGCAAATGTTTAGGGTCTGAAGCTCCTTCCGATCATCTTTCAGATCTCAGAATTCCAGCCCCTGGTGCTGTTCTGGGTTGTCTGACCCAGATGAAGCAAAGGACAGTAGAATAAACAACTCAGTAAATAATTCATTGAGGGAAAGAGAGTGAGGAGAGTCACTGGACAGTTAGAGGAGGAAATACTGCTAGTGACTATTGAAGAAGTTTGCCCTAAGGCCTGCAGGCAATAGCTTGGTCTTATTTATCCTGGTGTCCCACCCTCTCCTCCAACACATACTGCCCTGGCAGGTACATAGAAGATGTGTGAAAATATCTTTTGAATTGAGCTATGCAAAAAATACTGGATTCTTCCCTTCAAGAGTTTACTGTTTAGTTTCACAGAAAGCATGCACATGCCCTCCTGTCTCTGCCTCTTGAAGACTGACCTATCTTTCATTCCTTCCTCAATAGACCCTGCACTTTCTTCTCTTGACCAAAAATGTCCTTCCTTCCATGCTACTATGACAAAGCCCTACTTTTGCTTCAAGACTCATTTCTTTAATAAAGCCATCTCCCATCCCACCCATTCTCTTAGAGTAGTTGCATTTTTAGCATTTTTCAGTTAATTTGATGGCATTTAAGACTATGATGAGAAGATGTTCGAAGAAGCAAACTTATAAAAAACTTGGAGAAGGTGGTTATAGGGTGGGTTTTGAACATGTTTCCTCTTCACTAATCAATGGATCAGGCCTCAGGCTATTAAAACCCTTCTTTCCAGGGTTGTCAAGACATCCTATGTCCAGGCATCCTGTGTGTTTTGCGTGAGCTTTCAAATTAGTGGGGAAGGAAAACTTTTATACCTACACTTATCATGGAAGGCAGAAGGTGAGAGCTAAAATAAAAGTATACTGAGAGCAAAGGCAGGAAAGAACTTCAGAGAATGACAAAATAAACAGGCTGAAAGGTGTAGACATTCTAGGCAATAAAGCAACCACAGAGGTTTCTAAGCCATAGGGTGACATGATAGATCTGTATTCTAGAAAATTTAGTTTGGCAGCAGTTGTGTCCGTTGAAAGGGACAGGATAAGGGAGATAGATAAGAAGACATACTATGATGATAAATAGATTTGGAGACCAAGTGGTGCGGTGGAGAGGAAATGAGAGAACAGGGTCAAAGACAAATGACTGCCCAATTTCAATCCATCATAACAGGATGTATAGGATTGCCCTTGAGTAAGATGGGGAATCCAAAAATGAGGAAGAAATTTGTAAGGTTTCTGGGGGCCAGTGATGAATTCCATTTGGGGCATGTTGCTTTGGAGATACCAATGGGACATTAATATGAAAATGATCTTGGCAATCCTATCCTGGAGTTCAGGATAGGATCAGAATGAGGGACACAGTTTATCAGGTAAACAGAATGGAGGTGATATAGAAGATACTGGCATAGATAAGCTTGCCAAAGGGGAGAGTTTAGAATGAAAAGACCAAAGGCTAAGCCTGTGCTATTCTTTCTCCTCACAATACCCTTCAGACCTGGGCACAAACCATAAGTGAGTGTCATGATAACACTACATGGGCAAGTCCCCTCTCTACAAGGGCCTGGTTTCCTCCTCTATAAAATAGAGGGTTGAACAGGGTGGTCCATATTCTGTTAACTGTGTTTGGAGAGCATACAACAAACAAGCTACTATCTGAAGGGGACATTCTGAGGCAGAACTAAGCAAAGGAAATCCAGCATGGGGAAAACACTTTCTGGTGCTGGTCCCAGTTAGGCAGTGTTCGGTTTAACCCATCACCATCACCATCAGTAGCTTTCAGCTACCACTGACCACACTCACAGGAAGAAAAGCAATTAGAGTGGAGAGCTAACTCTTTGGAAATGGTCAAAGAACACTAGTCTACAAGACTGTCAATAAAGTGCTAAGTAAGATGCCTGGGCAGGGTCAAAAAGTCTACGTTCTCAGCACATGGGGCCCAGACATCTGACCTTTACCAACTCCACAATAACCACTTCATCTACGGATCCAGTCTTGGTATCACCCAGTCTCTGTTTTCAAGTAACAGAACATTTGGTTCTCAATGGTAGGTGACTGGAATACAGCTTACTTTCTCCCACCCCTACCCCCAATCCTTTCTGCCCCCTTATAGTTTAATTTGCTTGTAAATTACTTGGGAATAAATTTGGGAGCCATTATAGGGAAATAGAAGGCAGACATGATGAACAGAGTGCAAGATGTTTTTTGTTACTTCACATTGTGCTCAACAATTAGGAGGAATTCTAGAAGCCCCTCCCAGTGGCCAGGAATTGGTCATAGCATGAATAAATTCAATATAGGTTGAGTATCCCTTCCCTAAAATGCTTGATACCAGAAGTGTTTTTGGATTTTGGATTTTTTTTTTATTTTGGAATATTTGCATCATATACTTACCAGTTCAGCATCCCTAATCCAAAACTCTGAAACCCAAACTGCTCCAATGAACATTTCCTTTGAGTGTCATATTGGCATTCAAAAAAGTTACAGTTTTGGAGCATTTTCAATTTTGGGTTTTGGGATTAGGGATACTCAACCAGTGGTAGATTTGGGATGACCTTATCAGCGTGTAAGGTCAAAGAGACCTAGCTGGGAAAGGTGGGAGGAACATGGAATTTTCATTTTCTGGGCACCCCTTGAACACTCTTACTATTAGGGCCCCAAATTTGTTCTAAGAGTGTGTGTGTGTGTGTGTGTGTGTGTGTGTGTGTGTGTGTGTGAGAGAGAGAGAGAGAGAGAGAGAGAATATTCTTTCTTCCTTTATATTCTAAGTTCCTCAGGACAAAATGTTTTGTTTCTTTGTATTCTCCCTGCAGCTCCTCATAGAGTTCTAAGCAAATAAAGGAATTCATTAGGTCCTTGATTTCTGAAGGCTCCCAGTTTCTATGTAGGAGGAGTCTTAGAGACAACAATCTGGTGGAATCTGATGGCAAGATAACTTTAGGGACTTTTCTTCAAGCACATTTCACAAATAAGAGAAAATGTCAATTGTGTATATCTAAGAATGGGTGGGGCTCAATGATCCCCCCCACAAGTTACTCCTTACTATGATTGATTGATTGATTGATTGAAGCAATGTTTTGATTGATTGAAGAAGCAATGTTTTCAATGGCTAGAGCAGACTAGAGCAAAAGAGCAAAACAAAAGAACATATGTTAGGCTTTCCATTTCTTCTAAGTCTGGGGCATCTGATGAAGGACTTTGGATCCCCCAATGTAAGAGCTGGACTCTGCTGGCAGAAACTCTTTAGGAAAAACAAAAGAATATTGTCAGAATCTGAACGCACCTTAGAAATGATGCAGCAGAACCGCTTTATTTTATAAAAGGTGAAATGCAGTCCCAGAGAAGCAAAGTGATTTGTTCATGATCATACAGCTATTCAGTAAGGCCAGGACTTCTGTGATCCACTGTCCTTTCCTTAAACTTGGGAGCTTTAAAAAACTGCTAGTGTTGGATTCATTTCAGACAAATTAAATCAGAACCCATGGGGATGAGGCCCAGACATGAGTGGGGTTTTTTTTTCTTTTTTTTTTAAAAAAAGCTCCCTAGGAGATTTATCAAAGAACTGGAAATAGAACTACCATATGATCCAGCAATCCCACTTTTGGGTATCTACCCAAAGGAAGAGAAATTATTACATAAAAAAAGATACCTGCACTCGAATGTTTATTGCAGCACTATTCACAGTGGCAAAGATACGGAATCAACCTAACTGTCCATCCATGGATGACTGGATAAAGAAAATGTGTATACATACACACACAATGGAATACTATTCATCCATAAAAAAGAGTGGAGTCTGTCTTTTGCAGCAATATGGGTGAAACTGGAAGCCATTCTCTTAAATGAAGCAACTCAGAAATAGAAAGGCAAATTCCACATGTTCTCATTTATAATTGGGAGCTAAATCATGTGTATGCATGAACACAGAGTGTGGAATGATAGACATTGAGACTTGGAAGGGTCGGGGGCAATGGGAGAGCGTCAATGATGAAAAATTACTTAATGAGTACAATGTACGTTATTTGGGTGATGAATACACTAAAAGTCCACACTTTACCACTATGAAATATGGCCATGTAACAAAATTGCCCTCACATCCCTTAAATTTATACAAATAAAAAAAATAATAAAAGCTCCTTAGGGCTGAGAACTACTGCTCCTATCCTATGGGCCCCTTGCTTTATTTTAACTCAAAATGAGTTTAGAAAAATTTATGAACCCATTTAAAAATATTTATTGAGTATCTCCTGTGTGCAAGGCACTGTGTTATGTTAAGTGACTGTAGGGAAATTAGACTGGGGAAAAAGACAAGGTCATGGCCTAGGTTTCAAACTATTATAAAAGACATAAGGAATAAGGAAGGATGCCACCTTCTTCCAACCCTCATCCCTCTTCCTTTTGACAATGGCAGATATTGCTAATTGATTTTGGCACCCTTTTTCTCTGACCCAAATATGGTCTTATAAACCTTTTCAACCCAGGGCTCTAGGCAAGTATCACCTTTTGCTCTCTTGGCACCAGATCTCTTGAACACTATTTGATGGTTTTGGAAAGATTATACATATATGTCTGGAGTTGAATGACTGAATAGAGCAATAATAAGAGCTAAAGCAAGAAAGACAGGCCTACAGGAGGTCATGGAGGGTCTTGCCTGTCAGGCATTGATTTTCAACTTCATTGCGTAGGCAATCAAGAGCTATTGAAGTTTTTGCACAAAAGACTGCAGATGAGATTAACCTGGTTACCGTAAAGGATGAAGTGATTGCAGGTAGAATGAGGCCAGCTTCATAGCTGAATCATCAGGATATGAGAAGCAAGGGCTTAAACATGAGGGGCCATAGTGGGAATGGAGGGAAAGGGACAATGTGAGAAGCAGTGAAGGAGAAGGGCTGATTGAGTAAAGCAGTGGAGAAGACGGTGAAAGATGTCAGATGACTACCATGTTTGGGGACTGAGTGAGGGAAGAGGTGGTGATGCTATTACTGAAAAGAGAGGCAGAT
The DNA here is from genome assembly GCF_003255815.1 of Theropithecus gelada. Classification (NCBI taxonomy): domain Eukaryota; kingdom Metazoa; phylum Chordata; class Mammalia; order Primates; family Cercopithecidae; genus Theropithecus; species Theropithecus gelada. Next base: position 71,536,694 of record NC_037675.1, on the reverse strand, counting down.
ATTGCTAATTGGTTTTATCAACTTGTGGTGTCCAGACATTTCACCCTGGGAGAAACCTGTTCTGGAGTGGCTTCAGCATCCCTGGGGTCAGATTCCTAGTTCCACCATTTTTCTACTGACTGAAATGGAAATGGAGTAGGCAAAGCTTATGATTTGCCTCAGTTGTCTCTTCTGTAAAATGGGGATGTTGATATCCATACTCATATCACAGGGTTATTTGGGAGATTAAGGAAGACAAGTGTGGCAGGGCTTTGTAAATTGTACTACACCATGTACAATTGGATAATTATGGATTCTTCTGACTCATCCACATGGATGTCTGCTGGCCATGGGGGACCAGAGCCTGGGAGGGAGGCCAGACCTGGAAATGGAAACTTGAAAATGTTCTCTGTAGAAAAGATAATTAACGTTTGAGGATGGTTAAGTCCTCTTAAATAGATGCCAGAAAAAAATGGAGGTCATGTAGACAGAAGGTTGGATAACACTACTTTGTAAAATATTTTATCTTATTTCCTTTATAAAAGAAAAAAAAAGCCAGGTTGGGCACGGTGGCTCACGCCTGTAATCCCAGCACTTTGGGAGACTGAGGCGGGTGGATCACCTGAGGTCAGGAGTTCAAGACCAGCCTGGCCAATGTGGTGAAACCCTGTCTCTACTGAAAATACAAAAATTAACTGGGTGTGGTGGCAGGCGCCTATAATCCCAGCTACTCAGGAGGTTAAGGCTGGAGAATTGCTTGAACTCGGGAGGTGGAGGTTGCAATGAGCCAAGATCGCACCATTGCACTCCAGCCTGGGTGACAAGCGCGAAACTCCGAAATTCCGTCTCAAAAAAAAAAAAAAAAAAAGCCACCTCACATAGTCTACTACCACCAAACACATCATTACATTGTATTTCTTTATTCCATGCTCTTTGTTTTTAACATAAACAATTACTTTTAAGGGAAAATGAGAAAAGGAGAGAGTGATAAGACATTATTTTAAAAGGTGGAATAATTGTAACCAAAGAGGATGTTTATAATTTTTTTTCTTTTTTCTTTTTTCTTTTTTTCGAGACAGAGTCTCGCTCTGTCACCCAGGGTGGAGTGCAGTGGCACGATCTCGGCTCACTGCAGCCTCCACTTCCCAGGTTCAAGAGATTCTCTTGCCTCAGTTTCCTGAGTAGCTGGGATTACAGGTACCCGCCACCATGCCCCGCTAATTTTTGTATTTTTAGTAGAGACAGGGTTTCGTTATGTTGGCCAGGCTGGTCTTGAACTTCTGGCCTCAAGCAATTCTCCTGCCTCAGCCTCCCAAAGTGCTAGAATTATAGGTGTGAGCCACCATGCCAGGCCCATAAAATATTTTTTATAGAGAAGTGAGAACAGAAATCACAGGTTCCTATGAGCAGGAAAATTGTAAAGGTCATCTACTCTGGACTTTTTTTGTTTGTTTGTTTTGCTTAGTTTACATTTATTAAATACCCGCTATGGTCCAGGTCCTTGGCTAAGCACCATCCATGCAATATATCACAGGATATGCCCAACAATCCTAGGAGGTAGGGGTTATTACTACCCATCACGGAGGAGGAAACTGAGTCATAGAGTTTTAGTGTCCTGATACTGGTCACAGAGCCAGGAAGTGGCAGAGCAGGCCAGGCTAAGTCTGTCTGACATCAAAGCTCATCAGAGCCCTCCCCATTGTCCTTGAACCAGTAAAGATGGAGTTCTTTTACAGGGGTGGTTGGGGGACGAGGACCCCATGGGTGTGTCTGAGTCAGAAACATCTGCAAGTGGGCTGAGAAATGAGTCCTCTGTGAAAAAGGGCAAAAGAAAACAAATGGGTCAGGAGTCAATAATCATTGTCCATTTATGTGTGAGTGTATGGTGTGGGAGCGGGAGCAATAAAGGATTCCAAGGTCACACAGAAAAGGCGCAACCCTCTCCAATCACATACCGCCCCTCATCCCCCCAGTTTTCTCTGAAATAGCTCTTCTTTTGGCTCTCCCCTGGCTTCTTCACACAGGGGGGTCCAGTCATCTCATCCTGGTGGGACAGAGATAGGGCTGTGGCAGTGGAGACGAGGAAGCTCTCCTCCCATGTGAGTCTGAATTCTTAAATATGGAGCCACTCCATATGCATTTGGAGTGAATATTGGGCCATGGCCCTTTTTCTTGCCCGCTGAGCTATGAGAAAAAGATGTCCTAAGACCAGAGGCTGTGGGACCATTCCCAGCTCCTGCAGGAATCAGAGGAGCTGACAGAATTTTTTTTTTTCACAAATTGTAAAAAAAAAAGTGTAAAATTTTTTAAAAGGAAGCTTCATTGAAAAGAAAGCCCTCTTCCCAGCTGGGCTCCCAGGCGGCGTCCTACAGAGCATCCTTAGCATTGCAGAGTTGTTCCCATGGCAACCGAGTAAGGGGCTTTTTGTTTTCCTTAGAAGATTGAATCCTTTCAACCAGAAGGTAACCACTGGTTCTTCCCCACAATCCACACTCCAAACCCCCTACTCTTATTAACTACATGATTAGTTTTGCAGTTATGGATTTTTTAAGCCTAACTGAAAAAAGGCTAAATGTACAGAAACTGAGGCTGAAGTGGTTTAAGGAGGCAACTGGCCCAGTGGTTTCTCAGCAACCACATGTCACAGCTGTGGACATGAGACTTGATGACAGCAAGACATATCAGAATCTGTAGCAGGAGCATCTAGAGTCTTCCAGTTCAATAGTGTCCACAAAAGAAATCCAGAGGTTTTTGAAGCAAGGAATTTGGGTGACACTGCTGTGGGAAACAGTCACCTGGCTCCTCCATGGGGCATACAGTGGAGGTGCTTTTTCAAATGCCCCTTCCTTCCCAAGGCCATGACTCAGGATGACTGGCGTAGGGAGCCTGGACCTGATCTCTTCAGGGAAGGGGCCTCAGAGGAGCTGTTAATCTCACTTGTAAAATGAGGTGTTATGAGATCATAGGCTCATTTGTGGCGGGGGGGAGGGGGGGACGGGGTCTAAAGTGCAGTATTTTTTGAACTATTATAGGGAAAAAAAGATATTTCTGAACTGTTGTCATGTTGCAGATTCTGGGCTGTTCCAGCATGAGCACCTTTCTTAGAGTACTTGACTTTGTGAAGTGGTCCTTATCCCCTCCTTCCTCTACTTTACATCAAGTTAAAATAGAGAAAGATGCCGAGAAGTGGCCGTATAGACAGAGAACACTGCACTAAGACTCCCTGCGTCATGCCTGACTCCTCTCTAGACTATGAGCATCTTGGGGCCAGAGATCATATCTTAAAGATCGTTGTGCCTCCAGTACCCAGCACAGTGCTTAATAAATGTTTGTTGAATGAATGAACTAGTAAAATTTTCAAATCATTAGAGCTGAAGTATCCTTTAAGATTCTTTAGTCCCTCATTTTACAGATAAGGAAGCTAAGGCTCAAGACATTGTGTAGCTTGGCCAAAGGCACACAGCAAGCTAAAGGCAGAGGGAGGACAGGAACCGGCTGTCCCAACCCACTGGCTGCTACACTTCCTGCGGTATTTCTAATTCTTTTACCATTCTTGTGAGGGATTTTACAGGCGTGTACTGCCAAGGCTGAAATAATTAGAAGCCTCTTACTACTCATCAGAAAAGCTATGTGAGCCCCTAGGGAGGACAGAGCTAGCCTAGACTCTGCCTCTTTGCCCTCTGCTGCTTATTAGCAGGAGAATGTAAGTAGTTGTGTATGATGATTAGTGTAAGTAGGATGGGCAAATGCACACCTTTCCCACCTTCAAACTCAGTTGTAACCAAGAGTCACACTGACTAAGCACTCCAATTTCCCTTTTTGTTTTCTTAACATATGTCCTGTTTTACCAATAATAGCCACGGTATATTAGTCACGGTATTTCATGCTAGCTGCAGAAATAACTTCCAAATCTCATTGGTTTACTCAGTGAAAGTTTATTTCTTACTCATACAAAGTTGAACGTCCTGGTCAGGCAGTTATCTAAGCCACAACTCGGGGATGGTGATGCAGGCAGCTCCCATTGTATGGCTCCACCATTCAGGGATGGCAGAGTTGCTCTGGCATAATCCAACCAATAGAGGGGGGAGGTTTGGCATTTGTCACTTAACCACCTAGCCTGGCATTGACACACACCACTTCTACATACACTCCTCTAGTCATCATTCAGTCATGTGGCTCAACCTAGATACAAAGGCATCTGGGAAATGTAGCCCCTGTCTGGTCAGCAACAACTTTGCACTTGGAAGGGGAGCCCGAATAGTTATTGGTCTCCAACACACATAGCTAGCAATTATACAGAACATTATTTGTCAGGCAATGTGCCAAGAATTATTTCATTTAATTTTCACCACAATCCTATGAGGTTATCATCCTCTTTAACGTACAGATGAAAAAGTTGATGGTAGAGATGTAACTTAACTGAAGCCTGTGTAGTCTCCAGCAATTAGTTTCCTCCCTCTGGATCTTGGTTTCATTCTCTGTAAGGTGAGGATGTTTAACTGGATAAAATCTGATGTCTCCTGCCAGCTGGGACATTATATGAATCTCAGGGTAGGCACATCAGGTGGGTGGGGTCCCCAGTGATGCTTGACCATAACAAAGCCCTTCCAAAGGTTTCTTAACATACCACAGAAATGGAAGCCTCACAGTGTCCACGTAGGGGAAAGCAGGGCGAAGTATTTCCATTTACCCAACAAAGAAATCAACATATAGTAAAAAGGGAGAGTGTTTTCCCACCAAGGCCTCAGACTGACTAACGGCAGCCTTGGAAATAAGATTTTATTTTGTACAGTACTTTTGCCACCAGGGTGGGGGGGAAAACAGTACATCTTTGCCCCAAATGCTGATTTCATAAAACCTAAAGATGTCACATGGAAACATACCTTTCCACCACCACCCCCCGAAAAACAATACTTGCACTTAAATGAAAGAGTAAAGCTGTAGGACTTTACTGAGCAGTGCCCTGTGGGATCCTTGCACTGCTATGCTCTTGAAGGGCTTGAGGTGTACGAATTCCCCAGCGTTACTTCTCCTTAGAGGTTTCGGATGAGCAATATGAGCTCGAAACTCACGCTAGGCCAAAATATTTAATGAAAGGACAATCCTTGAATGACTTTATACAGCAAAGCTATATTTCACTGTGTTCTAGAAAACCATTGTGTGTGTGTGTGTGTGTGTGTGTGTGTACAGCTGCTTGTGTTCTTTCTACCTATATCCCCCTGATGCTTCCCCACAGAGCATCCCAAACTCTGTTTCAGGTTCCTCTTGAGATTCCCAAACTTGGAAGCAGGAATGCTTCAAAGGCCTCTTGGAATGTCTTTTGCGGCTTTATATTGTGATATGTTGGACAGATGGTTAAGAAACAGAAGAAAAGCATGACCAAAAGCATTTCTCATTTAATATGGAGATGTATTAATATTTGCCACTAGCAAAGGCACTTCATCTTGGGAATGAATTATGCCTCTAGCATCAGGTTGACCCCACAGAAACAAGGGAGAATAAATAGAGACTTGAGCTTAGACCTTACCACATGGCCAAAGCTGAAAAGGCTGAGCTCTAGGCAGAGAAGATTCAAGAGTAGCTTCAGAAGACCCGAGAGCTAATTTGGGTAGGTTCCTCTGGTGTAAAGGGTTCTTGTTCATGCTTTCTTCCAGAATAAGAAAAGAACACAAAGAGTCAGAGGATGGATGGAAACAGGGTGTAAAGCAGGAGCATTTGGAATCTGCCCTTTGAGCCTGGCCCAGAGAGCATCAGGCAGCTTGCTGGGGAATAAGTAACACCGGCGTCTTTCCCATGGTTCTGTCATCTTAAAGAGCAGAATATATAAAGGGATTCAGATACATTGTTGGTTTGGAGAAGCTTCTTTTTAATACCTTGTTTTAAAATTTACCTGGAATTTGTTTTAATCAGATGTGGTAAGATGCACAGACATGGAGATGACTGCCAGAAGGAAGAAGTATTTATACTCACAAATCCCTGTAAATAGGAAGCATGGGCCCCATGCAGGCCACGTGGGGAAGCACCAGGGTCAGTGCGCGAGGCAGAAGGAGCAAGAGGAAAACATGGAGAGGGGCTCTACTGTGGATTCAGTGGCAAAGAATGGGAGGGGCAGAGTAAGCATGTTTAGGATTATCGGGTTTGAATAACTTGATTGAGCTGCGGGATGTAGAGACTGTTTCTACTGTCTGGCACTGAGGGTGATTAGGGCAGCTGGATAGTGGTCTGGAGTGTGAGAGCTCCTTAAAAGAGGTGGTTGGAGGTGTAGGCTTTGGATTGGTTGATCTGTATACAAAAGGCGCATATGCAAGTTGAGTCCTCTACTATCACTAGAAATTGGCTGGTCCAAGGGGGAGCAGTCTCTCTAGAGACAGCAATGCCCCGGATGTCAAAGCATCAGAAAATATAGAAAAAAAAATTAAAAGCATGGTTAATTCATACTCGCAGGTCTAGTTTTTGTGTAGTTAAGAACAACCTAAAGAAGTTGATAATTGGTGTTGCAGGTCAGGTATCCCAGAAATCACATTCTCAGATGAAGATTTGCATGAAGGAGGTTTAATGCTCAAACTAAGCCCTAAGGCTCCATACCTGTGGAGGAAGTGAAAGAAGTCCAACTGGGCACAGAAAGTGGAACACAATGCCAGTAACACAAAGACCTCAGTGGATCCTGGGCCATGAGGAGCTCTAAGCACAGAGGGCCCTTCAGAAATATCTTCAACTGGGGAAAGGAATCATGCCAGTCATTGGATGTGGGCTTCCCACTGCACCCCATGGGGGCATGACCTTAAGTGAGAGAGCTCTTTGGACACAGGGCATCCTAAGAGGGGCACTCAGCCACATTGGGCATCAAGACTCTCCGCAACTAGAAGAAGAGGGTATAGTCCCAAAGGGGAATCTGAGCTGCACACCTTAGCATCCACTAGAACTGGAAGTAGGCTGAATCCCAGGCAGGGATCCCCTGGGGAACACAGGTAATTTTTTAAAAAATCAAGCTATGTGTCTGAGGCTATGTGGTAAGACATCTCAATTTTCTGCTAGGAAAAGCCACCGAACCAGATTGGCTTACTCATGTTGAAAAGTCCGAGAATCATACTCAGATGTTGTTGATGATTTTGCTTGGATAAAGTTTATCTATTGGTATGCTTGTGATATAGCAGTACTATTGCTAAAAATTCCATGGGGAGAATCCAATCTGCATCATTTTCTTTCTCAATGATTTGTTTTTAAAGGCAGAGGTTCGGCTGTGCCCTTTCTAAACCTTCTGTGTGAGCACCAGCTTCCTTTCAAATGGAGAAGCAGCAGCCCTGTCAGAAAGTGTGGCTGGAGCTCCCCTTTTGTGAGAGGAGAAAAACTTATTGGGAATTACTTGTTCGAGAGCCACACATAAAGGCATACCACTGCTTCCTCTGACCTTTCAGCCAGTATATTACAGACTTACTGGTGTATCTGAGAACCAATGATGAAGTGGGTGATGTGTCTGGCACCTGTAAAGGCCTGGGCTTGCTTTGACGGGGAGATGATACACAACGTGGCTGTTAGCCAGCTCTCACTGCATGTGGAAGCGCCATGTTCCTTAGAGCCAAAGTTCTCAACCTGTGCTTTCTGCTGAGCTCCACATATCCTTCCTGTTCCACCCTGCACACACACACACACACACACACACACACACACAGACACACACACACACAGAGTGTTCTCAGTGCTTGCCATTTAGTTAGTATGCACCAAATAGGTGAGGCATCTGGTTCCACTCCTGGCCTCTCAGACAATTATTAATATTTTTGGGATATGGGAGAGAGTCAGGAAGACCCAAGCACCATATTTATTATTTCCCCAGCTACCCCGACCCAGGCTACTTCCAAGTTCAAAGTCTATGCCCCCTCTCTGAGTTTTCAGCACTACCTCTATTTGTGGGGGAGGGGGGTGCCAATTCTTTTTCTTCTCATCATCCCCTGTTGCAAAATAAACATAAGCCTATGTATTCCTTTGAGAAACTTGGGCCTGGCATCTGACAAAGGCTTTGTTAAATGAGTGGAGGGAGGGACGGTCTGGGAGATGCTTTTTCAGGTGGCATAGGACCTCTGCTTCTTCCCTTCTCACAATGGGAAGGAAGACTTTTCTAGAAATCTACAGGTGTTTGAGCTGGAATGTGCCTCAGACATCTCTGGTTGGACCCTTTCATTTTGCAGATCTGAAGCCTAGAAAGATTTGGTAACTTGCCCCAGGTCACAGTTCACAGAATTGCTAAGTGAAAAGTCCAGCATAAATATCCCAGCCCATGTGGCCACTGGCTGTGTGCTCAGCTAGTGAGGCACACTTACCTCTTTATTTCCACCACCCACATTTCAGGCTCCCTTAGGGCAGCCTCCACCTGCTCCTGCTGCTCTTTCCATTACCCCTCTCCTCATGCACAGGCCGAGGAGTAAGAAGAGCACCTTGTATGTATCAGACCTTACTGTGTGCCAGGAATTGTGCTGAGTACTTCCCATGAATTTGTCCATTTATTCTTTATAATAACTTTGTAAAGTTAGAGCCATTATTACAGAAGGGAAAACCGGAGCAATGGGAGTCAAACCAAAGAATCTGGACTTTTAACCATTACACTATGTTGCGCAAGTAGCCAGTAATGAAACGCCTGCTATCCGGAGTCATCTTTGCAAAGGGTAATTTCTTTAGTACTTTATCAAAAGGAGGGGGCTCCTTCCTCAAATTTTGAGGGGAGAGGAGTGGGGAGGAAAAGATGACTGAATCCAAAGCTCGGGCAGGGAAAGCACATCGAGCGCCGAGTGCGCTGCGCTGGAGTCTAGTCCTGACTCTGCCGCCGTCTTCCCAAGTGCTTCCTGGAAGTCCCTCCTTTCGTGGGGCCTCAGCTCCTTCATCTGAGGAAACAAGGGTAAAGACCTACAGACAAAATGATCAGAAAAATCTGAAGTATCCTTAGAGCACTAGCATTTTCAGAATCTAGGATACTAGATCCTTCCAATTATTTCTGTGTAGGGAATTCTTGGTCATGTCTCCTGATGAGGGAGCCAGACACTCGTCTATCAGCCCCACCTGGCTCTGCAAAGTCCCCTGTGTATCTGCCCTGCCTGGTCATGGGAGAGGAAGAGACAAGGAAACTCCACCGCTCCGACTCTGTGGAGCACGCCCTCTCTCCCACCCACACACCAGCTCAGGAGGGGAGGAACCTGCACATCTGAGTCTCCTCAGAGCCTCTGCAGACTCCCAGCAGGGGTCTGGCTTTCCTCTCAGGTAGCACAGTCATGCTGTAAACTCATTTGGGTCTTGCTTGGTATGATAATGCGTTCAGTTGAAGGGTTATATAATTGCAGAGTGGATGATGATCTCTAGGCCAATTTAAAGTCAAAGTTATTTTTAATGGAATTGCCAGAGGATGGTAGGGATGGGGGCAGGGAGGAGAGATGGTTAGAGAGTGCTTTTGAAACCGACCTCCAACAATTTCAGCCATTGCATTTCCGAACCTGAATTTTCAGGGCAGAAATTAGACAATGCCAATTAAATCGGAGCAGGTGTATGTGAGAGCTGGGTTCACCTTCTTGCAGCTACAGTTTTATTTTGAATGCTGTTGCAGGTACTGAAAATATGACTGGGCTGAGTAAGAGATCTCAGTCTATTCCCAGCTCAGCCAAAAGCCCTTAGTGTGTCCTTGAGCAAGTTACTTCCCCTGTCAATTTCCTTACCTGTAAATGAGAAGCTTAAACCAAATGATCCTAATGTCCCTTCCAACTCTAAAATCCTAGATGATCCTCAGATGTCAGCAGTGCTGAAGCCCAGCACTGTAAGATGTCAGGTGGTCCGCAGGCGGTGAGGCTCTTCCTGCTCAAATTATTTCTTCCACCCAAGACTCCTCAGTTACTTCTGTACACAACTTTGCAGGCCCATCTAAGTATCCAAGAACCTGGGGCTTTAGTTTACAAACTTTCTTGGGGAAGAAGGTAAAAGGGATCTAGCTTTCTGGGTTATGAATGCCATGTAGGGAGGGCATGGTTTGAGTTAGTCCTGGTGTTGGCAGTTCATGAGACTTATTCTCAAATCTTCAAAGAAGAAAATTCCATGAACACCTGGGAACATCAGGAAAAAAAATGTCCCCTATGCTACAGTCAGGTTAGGCTGCTGATTCTGATTTGACCTTGAACTTGCTATAATTGAACAAGATAGGCATGTGACCTAATGAAATACTTTAAAACTTGTAGCTTCCTTCAGCACAGATGTGGCTCTCTGAACCAATTTTAAGCAATCCTGGCTCTATCTGTGCACATTGATTTAGCCTGTGGTTATAGTGTTAACGATTTAGTGATTCACCTCATTTTTAATCTCTCTTTCCCTTTAGCAGGATCATTTTCTCTGTGTTAAGGGATCAACATTGAGGTAAGAATGGCTAAATAACAGTCTTTTCTGGAATACAAATGACTTTATAAATAAAAGAAGATAAAAGGAAGAAGTAGGATGATTTCTCAGCTCTAATACACTTGGCAAATGCCATATGCTTTCTCCTACGTGTACTGGTCAGGCCAGTTCTAGATACAATCGTGCTGCATAATGATGTTTTGGTCAACAGTGGACTGCATATGTGACGGTAGTCCCTTAAGATTATAATACCCTATTTTTGCTGTGCCTTTTCTGTGTCTCGATATGTTTAGATACACACATACTTATCATTGTATTCCAATTGCCTACAGTTTCCAGTACAGTAACGTGTTGTACAGGTTTGTAACCTAGGAGCAATAGGCTATACCATACAGCCTAGGTGTGTAGTAGGCTATATCACTTAGGTCTGGGTAAATACAGTCTATGATGTTCGCACAGTGATGAAACTGCCTAATGACAAATTTTTCAGAGTGTATCCCAGTTGTTAAGTGAGGCATGACAGTGCTATATCTCAAGACCATCCCCAAGCTGAAGTCTCCATTGGACACAAAGACCAATGTATTTAGTTGAATTGTGGACCCCAAAAGTTCAAGTCCACCCAGAACCTCAGAATACAATCTTATTTAGAAATAGGATTTTTTGCAAATGTAAGTTAAGATGAGGTCATACCAGAGTAAAGTGGGCCTTAAATCCAGTATGACTAGCATCCTTGTAAGAAAAGGAAAAGGGACACAGACAGAGGAGAAGGCCATGTGAGGACAGAGACAAAGACTGGAGTGAGGCATCTACAAGACAGGCAACACCAAGAATTGCCAGGAGCCACCAGAAGCTAGGAAGAGGCAAGGAAGCATCCTCCTCTGGGGCTTTTGGAGACAGGATGGCCCTGCTGACACCATTGTTTCAAACGTCTAGCCTTCATAACTGTGAGACAATAAATGCATATTGTTTCAAACCACCCAGTTGGTGGTACTTTGTTATAGGAAACTAATACATTCAGGATGGAGAGGAGTCTGAGAAGCCCATTGGAACAAATGGAAAGAGCCAGAAGCCCTCAGACTTGGCTTGTCTACAGCCCATTTTCTTCATTCCCGCATCCAGGCTTTGAGAGGACAGGAAGCTGTGAAACCCATGAATTGTCTCCACCACAAATCCTGCTCCCTGGTCCCACCTAGACTGTCAGGGCTGTGTGGCAAGCCTTTCATGCCTCTCGTTGATGGCCTAGTCCGTCCCCTCAGTGACTCGTCCATACCTTTCTCACCTTTCTCATGCATGGCCCCAGATCCACCCTAGTGCCTCGTCCTCAAGAGGTGATTTATTCCGAGACACTGACGAGAGCACTGCCCTTCCTGTGTCTGAGGGAAGGCATGTAACTCTTGCTTATCTTCACCTGTGCTCTAGATCCTGACCTTCTCTGGCAACCTCAGGGACCTTGCGCCATGCATTCTTCTCACCTAATGGCTGGACTCAGTCTCTCCCTCTCCTCTTCCGCTCTCCCTCGCCATTCTTAGTGCCCTTCCACCAGCAGGTCTTCCAAAGTACCGCTTGAGGTCTGAGTTGGAGGGAACATGCCTCTATCCTACTAAAAAGAAAAATTCCTCTGCAGCAGAAGACTCAAGAGCTGGCTGACAAATCCCTTTACCGTAACTGCAGCTCTAGCTCCCACCATTCTCCTGTACTTACTCTCCTGCTCAAGTTCCCTGGCATTGCTGATGTTTTTCAGCCTTTATGTCTTCTCCCCTTTCCTCCTCTAGCACTACCTGTCAAAATCAAGGACTTACTTCAAAAATTATCCCAAATTATCATTGCCATCATCACCACTGTCACCTTATCATATGTTTGAATAGCGTCTCCATTTCCAAAATGTTTTTGTATTCACTTTCTCAATTGAGCCTTATGAATCCTGGAGCTGAGAAGGGTAAGAATTTATGAGTCCTTTGACAAATGTGGAAACTGACATCACAAAAAGTAAGTTGCCAGCCAATATGTCACTGTCTTCAAACTCTTCTTTATATTTTTATTATTTCCCATTATATTCTGCCTCTTGTAATGATTATTTCTACATTGGTCGTATCTTTCCTTCTGTATTGATCTTCACTTGTGATAACAAATAATAATAATAGTTTACCTTTGCATCATACTTGATGGTTTACAAAATGCTTCAAATTAAACATGGCCCTTGATCCTTAAGATATTTATCATTTAAGAATCATTATCGCCATTTTAAAATACAAATGTATTACTTGGGCTAAATTTTCTTATTATAGTTGAAATAGTACTTCATCCACAGGGTGAATGCAGTATTTGTGGACTGTCATGGCAGCTTAAACATTTAGTGCTTGAAAATCTGGTGCATGGATCATCAGAGAAATGCAAATCAAAACTACAATGAGATATTATTTCTCCCCAGTTAAAATGGCTTTTATCCAAAAGACAGGCAATAATGAACGCTGGCGAGGGTGTGAAAAAAAGGGAAGCCTCATACACTATTGGTGAGAATGTAAATTAGTACAACCACTATGGAAAACAGTTTGGAGATTCCTCAAAAAACTAAAAATTGAGCTACCATGTGATCCACCGGTCCCACTGCTGGGTATGTACCCAAAAGAAAGGAAATCACTATATGAAAGAGATATCTGTACTCCCATGTTTGCAGCAGCACTGTTCACAATAGCTAAGATTTGGAAGCAACCTAAGTGCCCATCAACAGATGAATGGATAAAGAAAATGTGATACATTTATACAATGGAGTACTATTCAGCCATAGAAAAAGAATGAGATCCAGTCATTTTCAACAACATGGATGGAACTGGAGATCATTGTGCTAAGCGAAATAAGCCGGGCACAGAAAGACAAACATCTTATGTTCTTACTCATTTGTGGGATCTAAACAGCAAAACAGTTGAACCTATGGATGTAGAGAGTAGAAGGATAGTTACCAGAGGCTGGGAGGAGTAGTGGCAGGCTTAGGGAGAGGGTGGGATGGTTGACTGGTACAAAAAAACAGAAAGAATGAATAAGACCTACTATTTGATAGCACACCAGTGTGACTATAGTAAATAATAACTTAGGTGTACATTTTTTAAAAACTTGAGTATAACTAAATTGCTTGCAACTCAATGGACAAATGCTTGAGGGGATGAATATGCCATTATTCATGATGTGCTTATTTCACATTGCAGGCCTCTGTCAAAACATCATATGTACCCAATAAATATATACAACTACTACATACCCACAACAATTAAAAGTAAAAACAAATATATAAGAAAATAAAAGAACGAAAGTAGATGTATTCTACATGTCTCCATATTGTAAAACTGAAACTGGACAGTTAACTTTAGAGGAAGGGGATTGTGGACTTGATGTAAAGACAACTTTATAACATGCAGAGCAGCCTAATCCTACAACTGTCAAAAAATGTAGTGGATTCTTTATTTATTTGTCCATGATATTATAGAGGTCATTTCTGCTTTAACAAGTAGGAGGGAGATGGCTAGGTAGGATATATTCTGTTCTTATTTTTATTTAAAAATATTGGGCTGTGGTCAGACACGGTGGCTCACGCCTGTAATCCCAGCACTTTGGAAGGCTGAGGCGGGCGGATCACCTGAGGTTAGGACTTTTCGAGACCAGCTTGGCCAATATGGTGAAACCCCATCCTTACCAAAAATACAAAAATTAACCGATCATGGTGGCATGCACTGTAGTCTCAGCTCCTCGGGAGGCTGAGGCAGGAGAATTGTTTGAACCTAGGAGGTGGAAGTTGCAGTGAGCTGAGATTACGCCACTGCACTCCAGCCTGGGAAACAGAGTGAGACTCTGTTTAATATATATACACATACACACACACGTATAGGTAAGTATATATACACACATATATACGTATATATGTGTGTATATATATAGGTTAAGAACCTTCAGCACATGTATACTATGTAACAAACCTGCATGTTCAGCACATGTATCCCAGAACTTAAAGTAAAAAAAAAAAAAAAAAAAAAAGAACCTTCTGTGTGCCAGTAACTGTGTTAAATGATTAGGATGCAGTCGTAATAAAAACAAAGTCCCTCTCCTTGAAGAATTTTCCATTTAGAAGGGAAAACTTGTAAATAAAAAATAAATATAAAATTACAATTTGTGAGAAGTGCTACACAAAAAATAAAAGAGTGCTGAGACAGACATCAATGGATAAACTTTAGATTGAGAAGGCCTCTTGACAAAGCAACATTTAAGGTGCAGCCTGAAAGAATAGAAGTTAAACAGGCAGATATTGGTGAAAGAGCAGTCTAGGCAGAGGGAGCATCATTTGCAAAGGCCCAGGGTAAAGAAGAGCCTGGTAAGGAAATGACAGTGGAAGAAGGTTAGTGTGGCAGGACTGTGGCTAGGGTGGAGAGGCAGGGAAGTAGTTTAGAATTTCAATGCAATAGGAAATATGGAAGATTGAAGGCAGTTTTGCATTATAAAATAATATGATTGCTATTTTAAAGCTAATTTATCTAAGGATGGAAGATTCTTAAATAAACTTGTGTACACTTGGACCACACCACCATGAGCAGCAGCTGCTCTAATTCAGAGCAGTCCTCCTGCCAAACGCTGTGTGAGACAAAGCTCTGATTCATAAAGGGGTATTTTTCTCTGGGAGGAACCCAGTGATCCATCTGGAGAAGTACATGAGTCTAAGGGGAGATGAAGCAGCAAAAGAAGTTGGCTTGTGAGGACAGGGACATTTGTAAGAATGAAAAGAGATAGGGAGGTGCTGAGCCTTTTTCTTTTTTCTTTTCTTTTCTTTTTTTTTTTTTTTTTTTTTTTGAGACGGAGTCTCGCCCTGTAGCCCAGGCTGCAGTGCAGTGGCGTGATCTCGGCTCACTGCAACTTCCACCTCCTAGGTTCAAACAATTCTTCTCTGGCTCCCGGGTTCAAGGGATTCTCCTGCCTCAGCCTCCCGAGTAGCTGGGACTACAGGCCCTTTTTCTTAATCCACAACCTTCAGTTGGATGTTGCAAATGAGTCTGTCTTCACAGTTTCCATTCAGTGGCTGGAGACAACTTGGAAGAGAATCTCAGAAATAACTCTGGCTGCTCACCCAGTTGTTTGGTAAATTTTTATTGAGACTCTACTGTGTGTCAGGCTGTACCAGGCACTGAGATATGACAGTGAACGAGATAGGCAACATCTTTGCCATTGGAGAGCCTACGCTGAAGTGGACATGAGGGAGTTGAAAGCAACTCTCATAGGAAATCATGGTAAAGACATCCAAGAGAAGAAAGACGAAGGGCAAACACATGCACAGATGCCAAACATCTATCAGAGAGAAAGGAATTTTCAGACCTGACCTGAATGATGAAAGTAGGTTTTTGGAAAGGAAAATAGAGGGGAAGGACAAGGGAAATTATCTGGGTGGCAACGTTTATCTGCTGTGGTGCCTCGCTCTCTCTCTAATCCTTTTCCACCCCAGCTCCAAATTTGAAAGGATTGCAGGGAGCTCCTGCTGGAGTCATTTCTGGCATTAAAATGTACAGAAAGGAAATCTTTGGTTCTGAGTTTGCAGGCTTCCCTGTCTTTCATCCCTATTGTAGAAAGCAGCTTATGTGAAAAGATGTGCTGTGTGGCCCTTTGAGCTGCTGTGATTGTGTTAGGACCCCACTGGATGGTATTCGCATGAATTAATCTACTGTAGCGTCTCTACAAATCAAGAGGCTGGCTTCTGTTTGAAATGTCTCAAGGCTTTGTGCACAGGGCAAACCAAATGTCTCCCTACAGTGAGACTGAAAATGCC
Source organism: Theropithecus gelada (assembly GCF_003255815.1). Classification (NCBI taxonomy): domain Eukaryota; kingdom Metazoa; phylum Chordata; class Mammalia; order Primates; family Cercopithecidae; genus Theropithecus; species Theropithecus gelada. The sequence continues at coordinate 71,520,553 of NC_037675.1, read as the reverse complement.
TTGGGTGCCCTTGTCGATAGGATCTGATGTATAGATGCATGTCTACAATTGCACAGCGGCTGCTGGCAGCATTTATTACAACCCAAATGTGAAGTGGTTATTCTATTCAAGGATTCTGATAAAAAGTATCAGCCACAGTAGATGTATAAGGAGCCTGGTTTCACTGTAACTGACTACAGTTATCGGATTTTTTTTTTCTAGTTCACTTTTAGTCTGTGGAGTAAACAGAGTTGCTCCCCAAATGCTGTCCTTTCTCAGTCACCAGAGTGTGGTTATTTGGTTTTATGTAGAGGAGATAGAAACCAATCCGTCTAAATCATATTCTGTTGAAATCAGAACCAAAGGATCCACAATCTGGCTCCAAACTAACTTTCCAGCCTCAACTCCTACCTGTTCTTTGTTACTCTTACTCCGTAAACCATTTGTGGGATCCTGAACTTGTGACCTGTGCTCAGACTGGTACTTCTGCACTTCTCTGACAGGAAAGATTTCTCTCATCTTTTATGATCCAGCTGAAATTTCAATGCTTGTGAAAAATTTTCCTGCTCCTGCTGGAGAATTTGTTTCTTCTGGATTCCCACAGGTCAGGTCCTGTGTTTGGCACTGGGATACAAAACCAAGTAACATAGCAGCCATGTCCTCAAATCCTCACAATTTGGTAGGAAGGCAGACAAGTAAGTACACCCTGTGCAACTTTTTGTAACAGAAGTATAAAAGTATGAAATAAAGAATTTAATCATATCAAATTGAACATGGGCTTCAACTCTGAGATCTTCCTCTAGATGAGGTTCCCAGTTTATTCTAGTGAGGTCATGATTTCATACTGGCACTCTTCCAGGCACATAAGGCTCTATCCTATTATTCAATAAAGGTTTTTATCATCCTCACTGCAAGCAGCAGCAACCTGACACCATCATCATCACAAAATAACTAAAACAGAGTTTATTATATGTGAACTTTCTAAACTAACATTGTATGAGATAATTATTCATATTATAAAAATGATTCTTCACTTTCCAAAGGCGCCTCTAAATACTAAGATTTCTGTTACAATAAAATTTAGATCCAATTCACAGATATCAAATATAGTCCATTTTCCAAGAATATTCTCTTTTCTCATAAAATAAAAAAAGTATGTGAGAATATTAGCACAAAGGGGTTGCAAAATAAATTTTATTTATCCAGATGTGAGATAAGAGGCACATGCATCTTTTTTCTTGTTTTATTGCACTGGTTAGAATCTCTAGTATGGTGAATAGAAGTGGTGAGAATGGACATTCTTGCTTTGTTTCCAGTTTGCTTCAATATGTTTTCTGTCAGTTTTTCATAGATGCTTTTTATCAGATTGAATAATTCAGTCTATTGTTATTTCAGTATGTTATTACTCAGTCTATTATTTCCTAATAATTTTTTAAACCATGAATGAGTTTGAATTTTGTCGGTTCTTTATGTATCTGTCGAGATGATCATATCGCTTTGCTTGTTAAAGCTTCTAATATGGTTTAATTACATTTATTGATTTTCAAATGTGAAGCAAATTTAAATTCATGGCATAAATCCTATGTGGTCATCGATATATTATCCTTTTTATATGCTTCTGGGTTCAATCTGATACTATTTTGTCAAGTACTTTAGGTGTCTTTTTTCATGAGAGATGTTGGTCTGCAATTTTTTTTTTTCTTGTAAGATTTTTGTAAGGGTTTAAGAAAGCAAGATCAGGCAATCTTCACAAAGTAAGTTGAGAAGTATTTTTACCTTTATCTTCTGAAAGAATTTATGCAACGTTGAAATTATTTATTTCAGAGATGATCAATAGATTATACCAGAGAAACTATTTGGACTTAGAGCTTCCTTGGGGAAAGGTTTTTGATAAATAATGCAATTTCTTTAATACACAGTACTTATATTTGCTATGTTACCTTGTGACAATTCTGATGAATTGTGTTTTTCAAGAAGTTTGCCCATGTCATCTGAGTTGTTAAACTCATTAGAACAAAGTCTTTGATAATGTTCCTATATTAGCCTTTGAATGTCTGTAAGATCTGTCCTGATGTTCCCTCTCTCACTTTTTAAAAGAAGTCTTGCTAGAGGTTTACCAATTTTATTAATCTTTTCAAGAGGCTACATTTTGGCTTTGATAATTTTTCCTGTTGTGTATCTACATTATACTGATTCCAATTCTTATCTTTGTTCTTTTCTTCCTTCTCCTCACTTTGGGTTTAATTTGTTCATTTTTTTTCTGGCTTCTTGAGATAGAAGCTGAGATCATTGATTTTGAACCTTTACACATTTCCCTTTAAGCACTGCCTTAGCTGTATCTCACATATTTTAATATTGTCTTTTCACTGTCTTTTATTCAATATATTCTAATTTTTCTTGTGAGTTCTTCTTTGGCTCATAGGCTATTTAGAAATATGTAGTTTCCAAATATTTGAAAACTTTCACAGATATCTTACTATTATTGATTTCTAATTTAATTCTGCTACAGTCCAAATATATACATTATAAAGTTTCAGCCTTTTCAAATGTATTAAGAATATTACCAGAGATGATAAGATAAGAATATTACCAGAGATAGAGACATTTCATAAATAATTTAAAAAATTGATTCATCAGGAAGATACAAAAATCATAAATGTATGTGTGTCTAATAACAGAGTCTCAAATTACATGAAACAAAACTGACAGAACTAAAGAGAGAAATGGCCAATTCCATAATCTTTATCTTTATCAGGTGATTTATCTTGGTAAACATTCCTTGTGCTCTTGAAAAGAAAGTGTATTCTGTAGTTATTGGGTATGAAATTCTATATATGACAATGAGGTGATTGATAAAGTTATTTAGATTGTCTATATCCTCACTAAGTTTTGTAGAATTATTTCATGAATTACTATGACAAGGATGTTAAAAACCTACAGCTATGATTGTGGAATTGGCCATTTCTCTTTTTAGTTCTGTCAGTTTTGTTTCATGTAATTTGAAACTCTGTTATTAGACACTTATACATTTATGATTGTTGTATATTCCTGATGAATCAGTTCTGTTATTATTTATGAAATGTCCCTATTTCTCTCTAGTAATATTCTTTATCTTGAAGTCTTTTTAGCTGATATTAGTGTAGCCACTTCATCCTTTTTATGCTTACTGTTTGCATAGTTTGTATTTTTCCATTATCTTACGTTCACACTATTTATCCCTTTATACTTAAGTCCATGTCTACAGACAGTATGCAGTTAATTGTGTCATGATTATTTTTACTTTCTGACAATTTCTGCCTTTTCATATAATATGCTTTTCAATACAGTTGGAGTTAAGTCTGCTGTCTTGGTATTTGTGACATTTCCCATCTTTTGTTGTTGTTCCTCACTTCCTTGTTTATTACCTTCTCCTCAGTTAATTTTGTTTGTATTCCATTTTAATTCCTCAATTGGCTTTATAGCTATATATCTTTGTATTATTTTTTATTGTTTGCTCTAGGGATAACAATATCTATACTTACCACAGACAATTTAGAAATCATATTGTACCACTTCACATAAAATAGAAGAAGCTTGCAGTAGTCTATGACCCTATACCCCCATTCTTTGTGCTATTATGTGTATTACATTACATACATTGTAAAATCCACAATAGAGTGTTATAACCTTTTTCCAAATCCTCTTGTGAATTAAAGATTTTATGATTAGAAAAATACATATAACATTTTATTCTTACCTACAAACTTACCATTTCTGCTTTCTTTTCATTCTTACCTGTTTTAGTCTTACCTGTAAACATGTTTTCATTTGGTGTCATTTCCATTAGCATGTCAGTGCAGAACTTCTAGCAACATATTCTCTATTTCCATGTATCTTAAAATATCTTTAATTTGCCTTCGTTTTTGAAATATATTTTAATTGGACATAGAAATCTAGGTTGGCAGTTTTCTCCTATACTCTTGGATTTCACTGTCTTCTGATTTCTGTTGTTTTTGAGGAAAAGTCATTCATTATTTGCTCTTTCTCTATATATAATGTGTTATTTTTCTTTGGCTGCTTTCCAGATATTTTTCTCTTTATCTGTGGTTATCAACACTTTGATTATGATGGCCTAAGTGGTATTATTGTTGTTTGTATTTATTCCACTTTGTGTTCCTTGAGCTTCTAACCTCTGTGAGCTATTTTTTTTTTCCAGCAAATTTGGAAAATTCTAAGCCAATTATTTTATATTTTTTCTTCTCTATTCTTTCTACTCTCTTCGGAACTCCAATTGTACACATGTTAGATTGCATGACGTTGTCCCACAGATCACTAAGACTCTGTTCATTTTTCAATTTTTTTCTCTATGTTCTTCAGATTTGACAATTTATCTTGATCTCTGTTAATGTTCACTTATCCTTTATTATGCCACCTTCAATCTGATATTAAGGGCATTCAGATCTAGAATTTCTACTTGGTTATTATTTATAGTATTAATTTCTCTACTAAGATTTTTGGTCTGTTCATTCATTGTGATCACAATATTAAGCTCTTAAACATATTTTAATAGCTGCTTTCAAGTCCTTGTCAGTTAATTCCATCTGAGTCATCTTGGGGCTATTTTCTATTGAGTGATCTTTACCTTATCTGTTGGTCACATTTTTTTCTGTTTCTTCACATGTCTAGTAATCATTTATTGCTTGCTGCACATTGAAATGAAATATTATAAACAGTATCAATTACATTATCTTCCTTTTAAGGATATTGAGTTTTGTTCTGGAAGTAGTTAAATTACTAGTAGAACCTTTTGTTCCTGTCAAACTTGATCTTATTCTATGTTAGAGTGAGCCTATTTCAGTTTTAAAGTTAGTCCTAGGGTATGACTGCTGCTGTATTGTATGCTCCTTACTTCTATCACATTTATTTCTATTGTCTGAGATAGTCAATGAGTTCTCACCTGAGCAGGAACTGCAACATTTCTTGGCATGGTCTTACCTATGTATTCATCATTCATCTCTCAGGCCTGTAAGAAGAGATCTCTGTTGGGGCCTGTGGAATCTTGCTTGCACTTGGACAGCTCAGCCTTCAGCCAAAGACTTGCAGGAAACCCCCATGCAAACATCTGGGCCCTCTCCATATTTGATGTTTAGGAAGCTAAACTTCAAGTATAGCCTCCTTTTCTCAGGGACCCTATCCTGCAAATTTCACTCATCTTAACAACTCAGAACTCTTATCGTCTGCCTCCTCCAGGGAGCTAAACTGCCACTCTCTGGGGGCTCCGTCTTCCTGCTCCACAACAGGAAAGTACCTGCAGAGAAAAGGCTGGACAATTGTGTAGTAATTGCTTCAAGCATTTCCCTTGTCTCAAATGTCGTAATTTTGCACTGTTTTCTGTTCAATACCTGAAAATGATTTCTACAAATATTTTTTCCAGTTTTATGATTGTTTTCAATGGGAGATCATTTCTAGTACCAGTTCCTCCATCATGGCCAGAGATACAAGTTCAACTTGGATCATTTTATTTTACTTATTTATTTATTTTTTTGATCATTTTTTTCTTTTTTTTAATTATATGTTATGTTCTAGGGTACATGTGCACAACGTGCAGGTTTGTTACATATGTATACGTGTGCCATGTTGGTGTACTACACCCATTAACTCGTCATTTACATTAGGTATATCTCCTAATGCTATCCCTCCCCACTTCCCCCACCCCACAACAGACCCCGGTGTGTGTTGTTCCCCTTCCTGTGTCCAAGGGATCATTTTAAAAATACAAACTGGGGGCCGGGCGCGGTGGCTCAAGCCTGTAATCCCAGCACTTTGGGAGGCCGAGACGGGCGGATCACGAGGTCAGGCGATCGAGACCCTCCTGGCTAACACGATGAAACCCCGTCTCTACTAAAAAAGATACAAAAAACTAGCCGGGCGTGGTGGTGGGCACCTGTAGTCCCAGCTACTCCGGAGGCTGAGGCAGGAGAATGGCGTGAACCCGGGAGGCGGAGCTTGCAGTGAGCCGAGATCTGGCCGTGAGCCGAGATCTGGCCACTGCAATCCAGCCTGGGCGACAGAGCGAGACTCCGTCTCAAAAAAAAAAAAAAAAAAAAAATACAAACTGGGACATGCCACTTCCTGCCCCAAACCCCTTGGTAGCTTTCCATTGCTCTTAGAATAACGTTGTGATCTACAACATCTTCTTCAAGGCCCTGCATGATAAAAATTCTGGCTATTTCTCTAGTTTCTTACTGCACCACCTTGTCCCTCATACACCCTTTTTTTAAAGTCTCCTCTCTTTCTTCGAGAGAGAGGTTTTTTCTACCACCAGGTTTTTTCACAAGTTCTTCTTTCCCCATTAATGATGATCCACCATTCTCTTTCTTTGTCCACTGTTACTCATCCTCATAACTGAAACATCATTTCCTAAGGATGGCCATTCCTGGCTCAGTCAGTCTAGATTTCATCCCCCATCACATACTCTTGTTTTACCCTATGTTTTTCCTTCAAAGCACTTATTTAAGTTGTAATTATGTGTGTTTTGTTTTATGTCTGTCTGCCTTCCCAGAATGCACAGTCGAGGAGAATAGAGATCCTGTCTCTTTTATTTATACCACATCCACAGTATTATTAGTGCCTGCACCTAGTAGGTATGCAGTATGTACCTATTGAATAAATGAATTGACTTCTGTCTTTTAGATCATCTATTCATTTTATCATTGATGATAAACGTAATACCTTACATTCATATAGTCTTTTATACTTCTCAAAGAGGATTTTCTGCATAGCTCCTCTGAGCCTCACAAAACCCTATAAGGAAGATTGTGAATATTATCAGATAAAGATTTTGAGACACAGAAAAGCCAGATGATTTGGCAAAGCTCATAGTACCAGAGGCAGAAATACAGCTAGAACAGTCTCCTGGCCTCTAATCAGGAGTTCTTTCCAGAACACTGCTTGGTCTCACATTCTTTTGGGTTCTTTCTATCCTTATTTATAGGGTAAAATGTGTGCAAAGTATAATCTCCCTTTTGCAATATGTTTTCAGTTTTTCAGATTGGAATCATGTTGGCTTTTTATGCCCTTAATAAATATCAGTGAGCACAAAGGAAGTCCTGTGAGGGCTTATAATCATTTTGCTCCCATTAATTCCCACACTGAGCAGTTTCCCCATTTCCATTCCTGGCCTTGTGAGGCTCTTTGCCATCCCTGTTAAAATCTAAAGTTGCTTGAACCTTCTTATTGCAAAATTGCATCTTAAACATTCTAATATCTTCTTTAAAAAGCCAGTAAAGACTACGCCAAAAAATCAGCCATCAATCGAGAAGCCCTGCAGTCATTTGTATGCTGTTGTCCCTAAGTAGAAGTGAATGTGCTGAGCTCTGCATTCCCCCACTAACTCCTCTGTGATCAGTGTGGACATTCCCAGCACAACTGGGCCGAGGCTGGAAACACCATCTGAATGTTTGACCTCACAAAGTTGAGTGGCTGATCCAGGTTTAACCTTGACCTCATCAGCACCACCTTCTCAGCACCACTTTGGCTCAGAAGCCCAGTTATTTATTCCAAGGGATGATTTAATGCAGTGCTAGTGTCTGTTCAGGACTTTTGAACTCATTTATTTATCCAGTCATTTATAAAAGATGAAGAGGAGAACAAGGTAGGCCAGAGTGGCTTTGTACTATTAAAGACTGTTTGATTTCTAAGTACATGTTCTTTGCCACCTTTCTTCCATTCCACATTCTAGAGGCCATGGATAAGTCAGCACAGGGATCTTAACATGATAACACTGGTTTTAGGAGGTCTCGTGCATAATGGACCAGACTTAGAGCACAATGCTGTAAGGTAGTGATTTAGGTGAGCAGCAGATTCTGGCTTTAGGATTTTGTTATCAGATGCTTTTTAAACAACTTGTGGCCCAGGATCCCTGCACCCATGGGATGCATTGTAGCCTTAGAACTCTGGGAATTCTGAATAAAATCCCTGAATCAATCATAAGGATGCATATCTGGTGCTTAGTGCAAACCAAGGGGCAGAATATTTGCAGGCAGTGTATCCTTGAAAAAAAAATCTAAGTCATTTTCCTGCCACGCTTCAAGCTTACTTTTCCATCCTTCCCAATGGTAGTGCTAACTACATTTGTAGACCATTTTTGTGGCCAACACTGTGCTAAGCTGTTAGCTTCATTCTGTATGAGACAGGCACTCCTAGCCCAACTTTACAATTGGGAAAACTGAGCCTCAATGAGATTAAGTAAATTCTTTACAGTCATTATGCTAGTCCATGAAGTAGCTGAGATTTGCAACTAAATCTATCTGATTCCACAGTCTTTGCTTTTAACCAGAGGTTAGCAAACTACTTCTGTAAAGGAAAGAGAGTGGGTATCTTAATCTTTGTGGGCAACATATGGTCTCTGTAACATATTCTTCTTTCTGTCACAATCCTCTAGGATGTAAAAAACATTTTAAATTTACAAACCTTACAAGAACAACTCATGGGTTAAATTGGACCTGGATTTGGTCTGTGAACCATAGTTTGCTGACCCCCGCTTTTTAACCGGTATGCACCCTGCTTCTCAGGATGTGAAAAATTAGTGCAATTGCAATGGAAAATAGCAAGAAAATGGTAAGGGCCTGGAAGAGGCAGCAGGATTACATCAGGTGCTATCCCTGCTCTGGCGAGATGAAACTGGGGATCATTGAACCACCTGGCATTTGTTAAAGATTTCTGCTTTCCCTCTGAGATTCTTTCAGGAACCTCACACCTCCAGCAGCCCAGAGAACCATGGGCTGCATGGAAACGCCTCCTGAAGGGAGTAGAAAACCTGCAGGATAGAAATCATCACATCTGTCTGGTTTTTCTCAACCTTTCTTTTCTGCACTTTCTTGGTTCTAATCAAAGCACTATCAGGAACTCCAGAGTTGGCACCTTTTCATTTTTATGTTTTCATTTAATTACTTTTCAGCTGCTAAGTGTTTGACTGTTCAAGGGACTCTAGTGGTAAATATTTGTCTCCAGCCTGGCAGAAGCTGTGGTTTCCTTTGATGAGCTCACACGGTGTGGCTTTTAAGATGCTGCTGACCAGGACAGCTGACTGTCTTCAGTGGGTGCAGTCCCCAGCTGTGGGCTGAACCCCTTCCAGAAAGTGCTGCTGGGCCAAGAGGCTTCCTCCAACTTCCCGCTGCTCCCATCTAACCAACACCTCAGTCTCCTCTCCACATGCTTCCGTGCCCTCTTCCTTTCCCTCGCAGACACTTTCTTCTGCCTGGCAAAAGGAATCTTGTTTCCATGGAAGCCTTATTAAATCTGCGTCTTGCTCAGTTTGGGTTTGATCACGGCTGCCAGAAATATTTTTAGCCCATGCAGTTGCGTAATGAGATAGAGATTGGGGGTAGGGACAGGGGACTGTGCGGGCAGAGGGGCTATTTTTTTTAAGTGAAAGAGGAGGAAAACCTCTAAAGAAAAGGGTTTTATGGAATTGGAGGAAGGATGGAGCACCTCTTTTGGGTGCATGGGGCTGGTGTTCCCTGGTTAGCTCTTCCCACTGGAAGCCCATGGGCACTTGCCATAACACCTGTCCTGGTCACATGTCAGGGGAACCTCTGATCTCCCTTTCCATGAGCTCAGTTGGCCCAGCCAGGGTGTCACTTACGCTAGGGAGTGTGATTGATGTTGCTGCTCACAGATTTCCCCTCCCACAGACCTGATGGGGCAGCCAGGATAGTAGCAGAGAAGAAGACAGAGCAGTAGCAGGAAAGAGAGGACAATGCTAACACATTGGAAGTTTATGTTTAAAGACGGGATCTGGGTGGTCAGAGATGGCACACCTACCATGTGATTGGTGCTGGAATCTGATGCCAAGTGCACCTTTGGCCACTGAGGTTCTGAGAACTCCTGCTTGTGCTTTTCAGCCAGACTATGCCCTCACCTGCTCCTGTACTTTAAAGAGCTCTTTAGGCTGGAGTAGCTGTTTGCGTTGGATTGTTGGAGTGTGTGCGTGCGTGTTTGTGTGTTCTTGTATTACAAGACAAAGAGGTTTAAAAAAAAAACATAAGCAGAAGTCACAGCTAATGTTTATTGAACCTTTAGTGTGCCACATGGTGTTTTAGGTATTCTATATGTGTTAACTCATTTTCCCTAATTCTATGGACTAGACACTTAAACGGTCACCATTGTACAAACAAGGAAACTGAGGCACAGAGAAGTTGGGAAACTCATTTGCGGTCCTCCAGCTAATTAGTGGTGGAGCCAGGTTTTGTACCCAGACAACCGGATTTGAGAATCTGCAGTCCTAGATTGGTAACTTGTTGTTGGCTTGTCATACATTTTAAATGACGTTCTGTGCACAGAACCATTTATAGTAACTTTGTATTGTTGAGCTGAAAGTAGTCTGCAGATGTGCTGCTGGGATTTCATTCATCTTCAAAGAGGTGACTTTTTTTTTTTAAAGAAAAAAGCTTTTCTGAGGGTGGTATCTAAATTCATAAAAATCCTTACGATCAAGATTTTCACAAGTTTCATTCTGACTCTCTTGCATTGGCATTCTTCCCATATTCCCGGTTAGTTTGTATTGATTGCCATGTCTCCCTTGGCCCATGGTCCCCGCAACATTTCTTGCAGAACTGTGTCCTGCCTCACACTGTCAGGCAGCAGGAGCCTTTCCAGCCGCCAGCCCACAGTCCGGCAGCTCCTTCCTCAGGACATTTAATTCCCCACATTTCTATGCAGTTACCTCACAGAAGGATGGCTACGAGGGCCCCACTTGGCTTGGTAGGCTGGTCCCCTTCTTTACTCACAAGACTCTGTTTATCTTTGATTATCTGCTTGTTGACCTGCCCCTCTTCAAGGCCTCGGTTTTCTCTGAAGTTTCCAGCTTCCCTCCTCATCCCGCAAAAGACCAAAGTGGAAAAGATGAAACCAGAATCCACTGGAAGCCCCACCTGCCACGGCCTCTCCTCTAAATGCATTCTCTGTTCTGTTGAGGACATGAGAATGAAGAGGGGCATGAATTGAGGATTTGTTTGTTATTCTTTACAATGTCCATGCGAGCTGAGTACTGTAAATACCCCCATTTGATACATGAGTAAACTGAGGTGTGGAGTGATAGAGGAATTTGCTCAAGGTCACATAACTAGTAAGTGGGTGGAGCTGTGATGTGAAACTGGGCAGTCTGATTCTCGGACCTGTGCTCTTAATTACCAATCTATATTGCCTCTGACTTGAAAACATCCAGGGAAAAGGTTGAGATAGATCAGCTGAAATCTTCTTGCACAGTAAAGCAGAGGACATCTGTCCTAGAGTTACTTTCATCTTGTTCATTGTCAACGATTTGTGTTCGGTGACACCCTTTTCAGTCCAAGGACTTACCTGGGTGCTATGACAATTGGACATGACTAGGAACAAACAGTGACCATGTAGCCCATCCAAAGGCAGGGTAGGAAGTGCATGCTTGTCACTCCGTTTTGGTTATAAGAAGCAGGAACCCAGTAAAGGCACCTTTTATATATCTATAAAGTTGAATGTATAAGATATATGGGGGTCAGGCATGGTGGCTGATACATGATACATATATTATGTAATCCCAACATTTTGAGAGCCCAAAGCAGGTGGATCACCTGAGGTCACAAGTTCAAGACCAGCCTGACCAACGTGGTGAAACCCCATCTCTACTAAAAATACAAAAATTAGCTGGGCGTGGTGGCACACACCTGTAGTCCCAGCTACTTGGGAGGCTGAGGCAGGAGAACTGCTTGAACCCGGGAAGTGGAAGTTGCAGTGAGCAGAGATCACGCCACTGCACTCTAGCCTGGGTGACAGAGTGAGATTCCACCTCAAAGAAAAGAAAAGAAGATATATGGGTATTTGTAGAACTCACAGAAGGGCAAACAGGCCTTAACAGGTGCTGAAAACAAGAACTGGGAAGTTGCCGGTAACTTCCTGTCTTTTTCCCTGGAACCAAATGGTTTCTTACTTGCTTCTTTCTGCACCTCTGTCTCATTTCCCTCTCTCTTCAGACGATTTTTCATTGCTGCATCATACACATAGAAAAATCAGGATCCACCCTCCCAAGTTTACATATCGTTGTTTCAGGCAACCATAGTATCCTTAAAACTTCACATTCCAGGGAGAAAGCTTGGGTCAAGGATTTAGCCAAAGGGCAGGGAAATGGAGTAAAGATGCCACTGCCAGGCCTATGGGCAGCAAGGAGGATGGGAAGGAAGCTGCTGTCGTGGTCCAAGTGACAATTCAAAAGCTCAAAGCATAAGTAAGTTGTGTGCTTTTCACAGATGGAGAAACTGAGGCACAGAAGTAACCTGGCTGGGGTCCAGATCTCTGGCCTTTGTGTCAATGCTAGGTCACTGGATGTGGTGTCTGATTTCTACAGGAAATGTGGTTTCTCTACTTTGTCTCAGAGCCCACTCAGAGCACTGGCTGGCCGAGGGGTCCTGGGACCCTCTTAGAATAGTCTCAGGTCAACAGCCCCAGGACAGAAGCAACCAAAGTGAAGTTATGGAAGAAAACTCTTTGCTAATCTGTCAATGGGTAGAGCCAACACTTAGAACACCTGGATTCGAATACTCATCTCCAAAACCTGTGTTCTTTCTACCATGTGACAAGCCCTCATAAACCTCACAACGTCTCTATGAGGTGAGCACTTGCAGATCCATACTTCAGATAAGCAAATGGAGGCTCAGAGGGTAAGAAGCTAATTCAAGGTTATGCACCTGAGTCAGGATGTGGACACAGCTTTGTGTCTGATTCCTAAGTGCCTGTGCTTTAGCCACTTGCAATACTGCTGCTCTCTGCTTCATTTCCTCATCTGTCAGATGGGAACGATGATACCCATTTCACATGGATACTGTATGGGGAAAAACAGATAAAAGAAGAGAAAGTGCTTTGAAAACATAAGCAGCCCCAGCAGATGGGAATTATTTTTGCTGCTGACACACATCCTCAGCCCCGAGGGCTCTGCTGAGCCGTACCCAGCCCAGAGCTCTGGAGGCACCTCCTCCCCACCAACAGCAGGGGGGACATTCTGTCTTCATCCTGAGCAGGCTGACAAACTGAACCCCACTCCTCCCTCGATGTCCCCAGGCTGGGAAGGAGTATAGCTCATGCTGTGTTCTCTCTTGTTGCTGAGAGAATGCAGAACCCAGAATTTGGGTCTCAGCAGGTTGGGGAGATAAGGAAATGTATTTCTTCCTCCAAGATTTCTTTTTGAAATATTTTCATTTGTGGAATCAGATTGTGCATGCAAGTTTCTTCCAGAAATGTAAGACATTGTAATGATGGGAACTGTTGGTTTTATAATTGAAGGATGGGAAAGGAAACTGATATTTATGGAGCACCTGTTATATACCAGGCAGCTACCCAAACATCAGCCATTGTTGCAGTGTTATGCAAGCTTTATTATCCACATTTCACGGGCCGAGAGTCTGACTCAACAATGTTGTGTTCTATGTGCTAGTTCCCACAGGTAGGTGGCTGTAGCACTGAGATTTGAATCCATCTCCAAAGCCTCCATCTTTCTACCACTGCCTCCCATTGGAGGGGAGGCCATGGACTGGGTGTCAGAGATGTCAGAGATGTCCTTTCCAGTCTAGCAGACTAGGAAGCTGCTGGAAGCTACTTATGCAAAGGTCAGCAAGGAAGGAAACAGAGTCAGAACTAGATGGGGCTCCCCTGGCCACTTTCCCATGCTGGCCCACACCGTCCGGCTAGGAGTCAACATTGGGTCTTATGCAGAGTTACCTGTATTCAACAGAAACATCCTGGACACTGCACAAACTAGTGGGAGCCTGTGAGGGAACAGCCTGTCGGGTTTCATTGAGGTTCAGCCCAACTCATGAGCTAGGGCAGGTACCAGAGGGTGTGTTCCACCCAAATGGGGCAGGTAGGTGGGGGACTCAGGCTCCATTTTCATAACCAAAGGCTGAGCAGAGAGGCTTTCTGAGCAGTGGCAGAATGGGAAGTGTCCAGAAGCTTTGTTTGACAATTGAGTTAAGAGGACAGAAAAGACAGAAAGCAGATGTCAGAGTTGGGAAGGCTCACCCCAGCTCCTTGACAAAGGTGCATGAGGCCAGTTCTTGAAGCAGTGACCCCTTCTTGGGCCATGTGTTCATCAAAGCCAGCCCATCAGCCCTGCAGTGCCCTCTGTGTTTAGAAAAGGGCCAGACATGATTCTCCGAGAAAGGATTTGAAAACAACAAAGCGTTGCCGTATATGTTATCTCATCCCCTCAATAGTCCTGTGAGGTATGTGAGACAGGTGTTACTCTCTCCACCTGGCAAATGGGGGAAAAAAGGGCCCAGAGAAGTGAAGCTGCCTTCCCAGGACCACACAGCTGGTAAACAGTGTCCATTGCAGCTGTTCTGTCTCCCATACCCAATACCCTGTGCACCACGCAAACAGAAAGACAACTGGGCAACCAAGTCATCTAACGAGTATGCATGCTATGGTCTCCCTCATTTTGTCTTTCAGGGCTACACCCTAGGAGAGCTAATCATTCTCTGTTAGATAAGAAATAGCCAACACTTCTGCAGCATGGAGGCCAAATACCAACAGAATAAACTCAGACCCAGAGATGCTCAGAATGTCTGGAGTTAGTACTTCACTATACAGCTCTAAGGTGTAAGCCTTGTACACCTGTCACAGTATGACATGTGCTTACTCCCACCTCAATTCCTGATTCCACATTACAACAAATACAACTTCAGGCTTTGAACTAACAATGCCAATGTTTCTGAAGCCCATATTGAATGCCAAAACCTGAGTCAGCTACTGAAGGTAGAGACATGAATAAGATGGTCCATATTATTTCAGAGGATTCTTTGGTTGCAAAGGGCAGAAACCCAGCTTGAATTCACTTTGGAGAAATTGGGATTTTTTTGGCTTGCATAAGCAAAGCATGAGAAAGAAAGTCCCAGGAATGATGAAAACCAGGAATTTAAATGTCTCCAGAATTCTTTATTTTTTCTTTTAGGCCGTCTTTTTTCTCCCAAACTGGTTCCCTCCACTGGGCTGGAGACATAACTGCAGGCAGCCCTCAGGCCCACATCTTCAATTTAAATGTTGGAAATGGATTGTCAGAGAACATTTAGGCCATTCATTCTGTGGGAGAGATAGTCTTTGTAAAAAAGATAGCCACTCCCATGTGAGCAACGTGGTTAGGGTTAGAGGCATGAATGTACCCCAAACCAGGGGTGTGGGAAGCAGGTTGACACTCTAGGTGATAATACTCAGACCTTAAGGAGCTTTTGGTCTAGAGGGAGGTGTGGACATGGACAAGTAATCAACACTACAAAGCAGAGCTGCCAGCTCTGCAACACAAGAGCCCCGAGAGGCACGACAGGGGCAGGGCGGGGACCCATGTGGGTCTGGATTGAAGTGAGGAGGGGCATCAGGAAAGCATTCCAGGAGAGCTGAGGGAAACTTGAGCACACCCTCAAAGAATGACTGGGAGTCATGAGGTGTACAAGGGAGGAAGTGCACCCCAGACAGAAACAATCACATAAGCAAAAATGCAGAAGATTATGAGCACCTGGGAAGGGCAAGTAGCTCAGTAGTGTTGGAGGCCAAGGGACACGAAGGAAGGTGATAAAGTCCTGATGTTAAGGACAGAAAAATCAAAGTCCTTTGAAAATCATGTGGCCTTAGGATCTCAAGAACCCTACAAGGATTTCTTTGGAATAGAATAAAAGGAAAACAAAGTATACAGTCTGTGAGGGTTGGATAGGAAGTAACATGGTGAGAAATGTTGGCTTGAGAACTGCATATCCACAGCACAATGGTGTTTTAGAGGATTTGGGGGAAGGGAGAGAAAAATCTCAAATTGTCTCAGTAACTAATGAGCTTTCATGTACATTTAAAATTGTAATAAATGCAATTGTGAGGATGATGGTGAGGTCAGCAAAATAGTCCAGTTTGTAATTTGTGGTTATCAGGCTGGCATATCCTGCAGGTCACACTTCTAAACATGACTTCGAAAAATCAAAGATCAGCTAAGTTTGAAGTAAGTATTGAAGGAGGGAGATTACGTTGCCTCAAGTTAAAATAGAACATAAGAGATGGTGATTCAAATGATCAAAAGCACCAAGCTTCCCTGTTAGGATTCAAGGGAAGAGTGTGTGGCTCTGAAACCAGATATCTGCAAAGCAATGTGAAATGAGATCAATAGTAGACGTCGAAATATTGAAACTGATATAGGATATTCAAGTACCAGCTTCAAGAAAATGAAATGAGACCTAATAAAAAAGAGTAGGAGTCAAGGGAGTATAAGATATTAAAGAAAGTGAAGAGCCAGGGTTTGTAGGAAGGAAGGGAGAAGAGGCAAAGTGGGCAGCTCTTTTACCTCAGGAGCTTCCTCCTCCCCCATCCTCCCTCCTGCTAAAAACCGAGTTTGTTTTAGCTGAAATGATTGTAAGACAAATTTTTGTTATAAAAAAAGGAGCTATTTTGTGTTGACTTCCATTATAAAATCAGAGCTCTGCTGCCATAAAATTGAATCGCATAATAGAAGGAGTAGAATACATGATGTCCTGCAGAAAGGAAGATGGCAGCCCACTCAATGCCGTGCTGGGCTTGACTATACACAAGCCGCGCATCTCCTGCTGTGAGTTGTAGCTTCTGCCCAGCAGTGCAAGTTTTCATTGCAGCTGTTTTCTTCACATTCTGAGGTTTATGAAATTCCTTATCCATCAACAATTGATCTTTAGCTCTTAGTCCAGGGGTTGTCAACTGGCATTCCATGGACCTTTAGAGGATTAATGGCTAGGTTTTCAAAGATCTTTGAACTCCCTGAAACTATACACAAAACATTGTGTGAGAGTATGTGCATTTTTCTGGTAAGAAGCACCTGAATCATCGAAGCAGTTTGTGATCCCCCAAAAGGCTAAGAACTACTTCCTAGAGCAAAGGGAGGTTTTGCTACACTTAGAGATTTACACATTTGACCAGGGCTGCTCACACAAGTGGGATGCAGTTTCACATTTCATGGCAGGTCTGCTTCCAGCTACACAGATTCATCAAGGAAATATTGTAATACTTCTATAAGAATCAGGAATTCCATATATTTAATTTATTTGGAATAAGAACCACTATATACAAGTTTTTCCAAAAGACCAAAAGTTCTTCCTGTGGCAGGAAGGAATATGATTAAATTCATGAAGCTTTGTGTTTATATTTCAACTCTGAAAGATAATTGTGACTTTACTAAATCAAACCTGTATACCACGATTAGGAAAATGTGGACTGATTTGGGATCCTAGGGGTAAAATGTGACCCCTGTGAAGTACCAATGCACCGTTCTTTTATCTGTTAAAGGGCACTGAGTTTCTGAAATTAATTAGTAGGCAGGAGGACATGCACATATGATGTGATAGTTTAAGTACTAATAATTATTCACTTGGAAGGGAAGAGAAGAAAATTCAGAATACAGTATTCCTTAATGGGAAATCAACTTAGAGGAGGTTGGAGGGAGAGCAAGCAAGAATATTTCTGGTAAAACATGTATAAATCTATGGTCAGCCAATGTGTTGATCAAAGAAATTATCTTTTGGGGAAAATAGTAGAAGGCAATTGAAAAACAAGCATCAGGCTGCATAAAAACAGCAAACAAAAGTCACAATGGCTTGATTGTGTGATGAGGAAATTAACAGCTGCAGTTAGGAAAGTATGTTCAAAAAAGAGACAGAAAGGGTAGTTATAAGAGAAAAACATCCCTGCAGATCTTCAAAATCAGAAACAATGAAAATAATTATTTCAAAAATTAAGAAAAAACTCTCTCATTTATACCTGAATTACCTGTATAATTGGTAAAATTTCCTATGTATACAAATCTTGGTCCTCTGATCCTCTCTCTATAAATAAATAGAAGTGTATAAATCAATAGTCAGCTAATGTGTTGATCAAAGAAATTATCTTTTGGGGGAAATCAGTAGAAGCCAATTAATAAACAAGCATCATATTGCATGAAAACAGCAAATGGAAGTCACAATGGCTTAATGGTGTGATGAAGCCACACAATCTGTATTAAACACATCATCTCCACAGATGGATAAAAATATATCTTCTTTGTGTCTAAGTCTCAAATCTGTGTTTCCTGGCTCTGTTCCCTCATATCTACTCATTCTCCAAGTCAGCATGCCCAACTTGAAAGTGTCATTTTCAAACCCTGCTTCTTCTCTTCTGGAAGTTCCTCCTCTGCCCATTGCTCCACAATCCCCACCTCTTTCACCAGTAGCAAACCTTAAATTTATCTTTCACTTCATCTTACTTCCCCTTCCTATATTCAAAGTGTTTCTCGCTTGCATCTCTTTTCATTCATTTCATAAGCATTTATGAGCTCCTGTTATGGTTTGGAAACTGTTCTTCATGCTGGAGGTGGTCTTATAAACAAGTAATTTCAATTGAGTATTTAGTATATTAAGTACCATCCCAAAGGCAAACACCAGCTGTGGAAGGCTCCCCAAACCAGTCTAAGGAGGTTGGGAAAAGCATCTCAGAGAAGATGGTGTCTGAGATCCGGAGATGTGTGGAACTGGGCAAGGAAGAGAACAAGTAACAGCAGTCTAGAAAAAAGGCCTCTTTCAGCATGCTAAGAAGGGTGGAGGACAGAGGAGTGCCATTCAAAATTTGGAGGGAAGGAAATGCATAGCGAGGTTTGCCACTTGAACAGATGACTTCAGCTGTGTTGTGTGAATGAAGTTGAGTGGGTACAAATCAGGTCAGGAAAAGGAGTTAGGAGACTGTTACTAGAATCCAGGCCAGAGGTGATGATGGCCAATATATGAGAGTTTTAGCAGGGAATGAAAAAAAGAAAATGTATGCATGAGGTAGAAGTAGGTAAAAACAACAGGATCTGGTGCCTGATTGGAAATGGGGGTGGTCTGGAGAGGAAGCCAGAATGCAGTCAAAAATGGATAGTGGTACCATCCACTGACATGGGGGTTAAAGGAGGAGAAGAAGCTTTGGTAAAGAAAATAAGAAGTTCAGCTATGGAATGTTTGAATTTGATTTCTCTGATGAGGAGTACTTCTAGGTGATAGTAATGCTCAGGGTATAGACTTGAGAGTGGATGGGTAAAGGTTGAGGCTATTAAAAGGGAAAAGGTCAAGGGACTGAGGGCCAAGGATTTCTAATAAGTTATCTTGGGCCACTAAAGTGAGCCAGGATGCTGGCAGGAAGCCTATGAGCCAGGTACTAAAGTCTTCAATGTTGAGCCCAGTGACTCAGGTGTCAGAAGCAGCAGGAGAAAGGTTGATAGCCTAATGGGGAAGGAGCCATTACCTGAGAGTAGCAGAGAGAGTTATCCTAGCTGACACAGCTCTCAGGGATTTGCTTCTAAAGCAATCCTTAGGAAAGAAAACACAGTATCCACAGGAGACTGGTGGGCACTGGCTTCCCCAGAAAACCTACCTAGATGAATTCTATTCTCAAGGGACTCCTATTTAGAAAAGGGGCTTTGTTAGTTCTCAGAGCATCACCAAACAGATGTATATCTCATTACTTGCTCCCACAACTCTTCTGCTCTGGCCACCTGGGCCTACCCATTGTCTGCTAAATGCACTTCATATTTTCTTGTTTCAGTGCCGCAGTGTTCATAATCTTCTTTTCCCAATCTCTGCACCTCACTTACCTGAATCTTACGTATTCTCAATGACCTGCTCCATCCAATGACCAGCCCTTTGAAGAACCCTTTAATACCTACCAAGTGAACATGCTCTCCATTTATTACACACTTCCTGTAGCACCTGTTCTATAACTATGAAATATTACCTATTATGCACATATATTGCAGTCTCTTGGTGGACAGAGAATCCGATTTATACCTTGTCAATTTGTAGCACATTTTCTTGCATATGTAGATGCACCATGAATATTTAGAGAACTTGTTAGTTAATTTCCTATTTAACATGGGCTGCAAAGTTCTGATCCATGCACATCTTTTATAAAGTAGAAATGATGGATGATACATGGAGCTCAAATTCCATGAAGCAGAAACATGAGAGATGGAGCTGAATTTGTTTGCCTGTATAGCTCTTACAGCAATTGCTTCCAATTTGTTTGATTTACCTAAGAGCTAAAATTGTGAATGACAGCTCAAATGATTTTTCTGTACATTCAGAAAAAGAATTTGAATATTTGATGGAGAGTAACTGCTTAAGACAGGAAAAAGGGGAGACTATCGCTTTTAACTTTTTTTATAGCAGAGCATTAAGAAAGAAAAAGTGCAGATAAATGAGATCAAATGGCAAATGTCTGAACCTGCTGGACACAAGTCCCGGTAGCCATTGATAGATAGTGTTTATATGGCTTCTGGGCCATCAATAAATAGATAAGGTATGTCAGCGGCCAATGTTCCAGGAAGTTTGAGGAGATAAACAGAAGTTGCCCAGCAGCCTAAGCGCTTCCTTAGGAGGGCAGTGCTCCTTCAGAGCGCCATCTGCCTGTGTCTGCCTGTTCTTATTCTTCACATTAAGTGCTTTTTCTTTTCTTGTTTTTATGATGGTTATCCTAAAGATACGCTAGCCTGGACTTTGACAAGGACATCTGGAGATAAGAATGATTCAGAATTATTTTTCCCTTTGGGCAATTGTAGCAATTTTAAAACTATGTTAGATGGCTAGAGATTCTTGAGAATATTTCTTTTCTTGGATAATCATAAGGCTTTGGATAGTGGTACCTATGAAAGTTGACATCAGCAGCAGCCTGCCTCCAGTTGATCAGGGCCTTTGGAACTTCACAGGACTCCTCTGCTGAAAGCCCCATCGGTTTCCCTCCAGCACACCTAACTCAGCATTGACTCTGGGTAGTAGAGGGTGGTTTATGGAATCTGATTCATCTCAGCAAGAGGTGGATGCAAACACATTCCTAGAGCAGAGGGCTTGGCATGTCTGGTCTTAGGCAGAGGGAACTAGAGATACTTATCCTATTGTTCTTGAGATTCCAGCAAAAATAGCCCATGACAAAAGAAGATATTCAGGTCAAATGAGGGCTTTGGTGCTATAACATTGTCTTAGGAAAAAAGAAAGAAATTGGCCGGGTGCGGTGGCTCATGCCTATAATCCCAGCACTTTGGGAGGCTGAGGGGGGGCAGATCACTTGAGGTCAGGAGTTCAAGACCAGCCTGGCCAACATGGCTAAACCCCGTCTCTACCAAAAAATATAAAAAATTAGCCGAGTGTGGTGGCGGGCTCCTGTAATCCCAGCTGCTCGGGAGGCTGAGGCGGGAAAACTGCTTGAACCTGGGAGGTGAAGGTTACAGTGAGCCGAGATCATGCCATTGCACTCCAGCCTGGGCAACAGAGTGAGACTCCATCTCAAAAAAAAAAAAAAAGAAAGAAAGAAGAAAAAAATAAAAATAAATAAAAAAATGTTTTTTAAACAAAGGAAGGCTTTGGGCTTGGAGTCCAACTAAGCTAGGCTGGAATCCTGGTTTTATCTCGCTTCTCTGTGCAACTTTGGATTTTACTGAATCTCTCTTATTCTCAGTCCCTCCTCTGTAAAATGAGGATAATGCTAGTACCTGCCTCATCAAGTTGAATGAGACCTAAATGAGATGTGTTGAAAACAGTTAGCATAGTATCTGGCACATAAGGAACACTTAATAAATGCTGGCTATAAAGAAGCCAGAGAGAGACTCAGAGGTGACAAGAGAAGCCACAATCCCCTCCATTTCATTGAAAAGCAATTTTTTTTATCTCATTTTAAAGGCAGTATAGTATAGTGGCTAAGGACATGGACTGTGGAGCTAGCCCTCCTCAGTTCACATTCTGTCTCTGTCATTTATTAGCTGTCACTTAACCTCCTTGTGCCTCAGTTTTTATCATTTTTGAGAGAGGAGTAATAATAGTTCCTACTCTGGTGTGTTGTGGAGATTTGATGAGTTAATACATATAAACCACACATAGTAGTGCCTGGAGCATATTAAATGACATGTAAGTATTAGCTGTTATTTTATTAAACAACGTGTGGCATAGGACATATTGGAACATTGAAGTCTTTGAGGCTCTTCCCAGTTTCATAAATCAGAGACTACAGTATAAATATCTGCTTACATGTCTGCTTTCCCCATTGGACTGCGAAATCTTGAAACTGTTTTATTCATTTCTACATAGTGTTGGCATCTTATTATGATACCTGACATTTACTAGGTGCCAAACGGGACTGGGCATGTTGTAGGGATTCAGTCAATGTGGGTCATTGCAGGTGGGGAGGTGGGTCAGGTTAAAGGTAAGAGAAGGGCCTTGGGGCATCACATTAAGTAGTTACCAGATTGAACTGCAAACATTGCTATCCAGGAGAAATCAGGTCAATATTTCACCTTCATGGCAATACCAGTACAGTCCAAGGAGAATGCATAGAAGGAAAGAAATCATAATCTGATTGTATGTATTTTATCAGTAGTAAATAATTATTATTATTACTATTGCTATACAGTTTTGTGTGTTGGTGTGTTTTGTTTTGTTGTGCATGAAAAATGGGGTGCTAATCTATTCCCCTTCCCAACACCAGTGCTCAGAAGAAATTTCCACAGATAGAGAATCTGTAGGTTATGAATTTGGCCTTGATGGATTCTGGGTCACTATTTCTCAATATTTGTCCATCTCATGTGAAGCTCTTAAGATAAAGAACAATGTCTTACTCATCTTTTTAACTTATTTGCCCCTTAATGCCTATCACATACTTTGCCCGTGGAAACTCAATAGCCATTTGTAAATGGAATTTAATTTCTGAGGTCCAGAAAAACCTTTTTCCATCCCTCCCCTACTACACAGTTTGTCTAACCATGTCTTCCCTCCCATCATCCACCTTATAAACATTATTCCTCAAGCATCTTCTTCTTTCATCACATTATTGACACCTCCACTGCTCCATGGTCCAAAATACCATTTGGGAAACAGAATTCTAGGAATCTGGAGACCTAGAGCTCTTCAGATCCTGAAATCCAGTTTTCTGAGCTGAGACAGTTTCTTAATTTCTCACCCCAACTCCATTTTTCGTCTTTCTCAATGGATATTTTCCAAGTCCCCATTAGGCATATAACAATTCCAGAAAACATTCAATTTTCCCCTCTCTTAATGCCATGCTCCAAAACACCACATTCCCTCTAGACATTGAGAATTGGAGAGAGATGGAAAAGTACTTTGAAAATGTGTGCGTGTGAGAAAAATGCTAAGTGTTCTGTCTGATCGCTTCAATGACACGTTTGCTGCTTTAGAAACTTGACTAGACAGAGTGTAAGGAAAAAAATGAAAAGAAAGAAATGTGTTCAGCTTGGCTGAATAATGACCAGCAGGGTGAAAAGATAAGATAACCACCCACTCACAGGATTTATATCCTCAAGCCCTAGAAGGTTGACAACAACAGACATTGAAACTACTCTTAATGGAGGGTGTGCTTAAGAAGCAACATTTATAGCCGCTTTTAGGAAAGCAAATAGGAAAGTTGGTGAAATAGAGAAGATGTCTAAGCATGTGAGATACCACCTCCATCTTGGAAAATAACCAAGGTGATATGATGTTATGCAGGACCCCTTCATTAAAACAGATTTAGTGATTAATGTCAGGAGCATTGTCAAGAATCACAACAGCAATGAGTTTATATTGAGCAATTTCTGCTGAGTACTTTGCAGGAGGACATCTCACTTAATTATCCCATCATCCTTTTACAGATGAGAATATAGAGGCTTAAAAAGGTGCTTTTCCCAATGTTATTCAGCTATAAGTGGTCAGTCATGGCTCAAACACAGGTTAACCTGACTACAAGATCTTCACTCTTAACTTCTCTCCTGTGTTGTAATACCCTTGATCCATGGAAATGGACCATCTTCAGATACTGCTTCTGTTGCCTCCAGAATGTCCAGGTATGAATTGGGTAATGCTCAAAGATAGAGAGGAATAGAGTATTAAAAAGATCCCTGGCCTCATTTTCTGAAGACATGAGCCTAAGCTGAGCTGTACCATTTACCATCTATGTGAACTTGGGCAGATTTTTGGATACCACTAGGTCTCAATTCCTGTAACTCTCAAGTGGAAGGGAGCATAACTGCATAGACTTCACTGGGCTGTTAAGAGAATAAAACAAAATAACTGTAAACAGAAGTGCCTAGTGCACATGCAAAGGATTATTGGGATTCTCTACCCTTCAGGGATTAGAAGTTGGTAGTAGGCAACAAGTTATAGGAAATACAGTCAATTGTCTGCTAACCAGTGCTAGAGTTAATTTTGTCTCCGGAAAAAAGGACTCTCCTCTCTTTCTCTTCTTCTTCCAAAACTTAAGACATTTGCAGCTGAATCCCCAACAGGATTTTGTTTTCCTTTGGGAGAGAGGAAATAGGCCAATATACCCCCAAAACTAACCCCATAATTTCATTTCAGCAATAAAGTGAGGTCCTTAATAACTGGCCTGCCCAACCTATAGGGTGGTTGGGAAACCCTTGAGTGGTCATGCATGGGGAAGCGTTTCATCCACTGTAAAGAGCTCTCCAGAGACGATAAATCTCATCAGAAGGCTTCATGCTTGAGGCATGGATTCTTGGAAAAACAATGACTCTACATATCTTGTCAGAATCTAAAGGAGATGCTGGGGAGAGGAGCTAGGTCAGTCTCCAAAATGGAACAGTAGAAACTAATCATGTGGAACCTAAACTTGTGAAGGTTTTTAAAACCAGAATTGGTCACCTTCCTTTGGACCATGAGCTCGGATTGTGAGTTGTGACTAGGTCATGTCTACTTCCTGCCCCTGTTTCCCTCCTGTCCCTACCTGTCCTTCCTTGACCCCAGGACAAAGTGCTGGGATATGAAAGTTAATTATGACCCAAGGGAATTGGTACAGATGGGGAAGAAAGAAATGTATTCAAGAGCATTTCCATCAATATTGAAATTACACAGAAGGCTGGTGAATTTGGGCTACCCATTCTCACCTCCCTCTGTGCCCATAATTCCTTGGCCTCCTTCAATTTTATTTTCCCTTTGGTTCAGTGGAATGCTTGATGGCTTAAGCTAGCCTCACTTGGCCAAGCATTGGAGAAACAGAGAGGTGTATGACATGGCTACACCCCCCATGGGGCTCACAGGGCAAGGTGAGAGAAGACAGAAGTTGTGTGTGCTGAGTGCTACGTGGTAGCTACAGACTAGAAATGAGACCAGGTTCAGAAGACGGAGAGGGCTTGTGGGCCTGAGTCATGGGGAAAGTTTCTTCAGGAGATGGGATCTCAGCTCTGCCTTGTATGCAGGGCTTACATAATAAATATGTTGCCTTGTTGTTGTTGTTGTTATTGTTGATTCAACAAGATTTTGCTTTAAGAAGACTTTGTAAAAACAACTGAACAAATGCAATCTCCTGCCAGAGCAGGAAGCAGCAAAGGAGATTGGGAATATAACCCCCTTGCAGATGTTCCTTCACCTACCTGGTGCTGGATTACCTAAAAGCTTCACCTAGTAGGGTCACCCCCCAACAGATTATTTTTTAAAATTGAAGTAATCTGATATTTTAAGAAAAATCTTATCATGGATATTTAATTGGCCTATTTACAATTATTTAGGGTCAGTCGGTTTTGGACAAGTATGCAGGGGTCTTGGAATCAGACCACTGGAATCAAATCCTCGTTCTATCACTTCCTAGCTGGATGACCTTGGACAAAGTTACCTGACTTCCAATAGCTTCAGATTCCTCATGGGCAAAATAGAAATGCTACTAGTACTTAATAGTGCTCTGAGAAGGATTCAATGAGAAGGATTAAATGTATGTCACACACAGTGTTTGCCCATAGGGAGCTGTTATTTATAAGTGAGGGGAGCATCCTAAGGTCCTCAGAATTTAGGGGAACTAAAAATCTCACACTGACTTCTCCCTTCAACAGCACCTTCAGAATCTCCTTCATTTTCCATACTGTTCTTTCAACCCTTTGATGAATGAGAAATCAAGTATTCATTTCCCTGCAGATTTTCCCAAACTTTCTGCTTTGGCCAATAAATATATTTTTAGTCCCAATCTTGCATGCTCCTTTGGGACTTTTCATCTGATAAACATCCCCTCCTGTGCTCTTGAATATGATACCCTTCTTCCCTGCCCTTCACCCAGAGTCTCCTTGCATCTGCTGTTAGGCACAATGATGACCCCACCAAGGTCAAACAATGGCTGTGGCCTCACCTGGACCCTGATGACCCACATAGACTAGAGCCCAGGGATCAGCCACTGATGGAGGCCCAGAGGGCAGTTGGAAAACTTCACAAGACAATCCAGCCTGATTATTTTGACATGCCTGACCTCAGGCTGCTAAAAATGAGCTTGAGGAATCAGATAGGAAAAAGACATAGGTGATGCAATTTTGTTCCATCGCCCAATTTTCTGAGTCAAGAGTTGTTTGTTTAACTCCAGTCAAATTAGTATTTATCCAGATTTCCTGGATGCTTGTCCAAAGAAAAGTACCCCAGATCTACAAATCAGAATCTGGGACTGGGACTTAGTAATTGGCACTTTTACAGTTATACCAGATGTTTCTAATACGGGTGCTTCAACCACCACCCTTACAGAGTGCTGCCTAGGACCGTCTTTTCTGGCAGGTGAAGTGGAAGGAGGTTTTGTCGAAGGGAGATTCTCCACTTCAACTTCAGCATCTCTGCTTATATCCTCTTTGTTTGGTTCTATTTCACCAAAGGCTTTCATCTTCACATAAATTTTCTTCAGCTTTAAATAATTGGTTTTGGTAGCCATTGGTATACTGGAAAGAACATTAGCGTTGGAGTCCAGGTGGCTTGAGTTCAATTCTTTGCTCTGCCATTTACCAGCTGTGTGACATTGGTCAAGTTGCCAACCTACCTATGTCATTTTCTCATGTAAAGATAATCCCACTTCACCAGGCCATTTTTGAGGACTCAGTGAAATGATTTTAGTAACCATTTTAGGAATACTGGATTATTCTACAGTGCAAGTTTCTACA
Organism: Theropithecus gelada; assembly: GCF_003255815.1. Lineage (NCBI taxonomy): Eukaryota > Metazoa > Chordata > Mammalia > Primates > Cercopithecidae > Theropithecus > Theropithecus gelada. The sequence continues at coordinate 71,493,657 of NC_037675.1, read as the reverse complement.
TCAGCTTGGAGCCTACCATGCTTACATTCAAATCCGGTGAGTGGAGCTCTGTGCACAAATAAAATGGAATAGAGCTCTGTGCACAAATACAAGGACTTCTCCTCCTTTCTGCCCTTGTACAACTTTGGTTTCCTTAATGAACAGAATCCATGACAATCCTGGGCCATGGTATAAAGATGGGACTTTCTTCCTGTGAAGGAGTCTGGTCTGAACATCTTCCAAACTCCAACATAACTGATGTCATTTCTCCACCCAACCCCATTTGCTGTCTCCTGACTCAATTGCTAGAGAAGCCACCTAAGGAAGGTTCCTGGAGTTAAGGCTGTGTCTGGGCCAGTGGAGTGAGCAGTTTTCAACAGTCAGTCCTCTTTATCTTCTCTTTTCCTAAGAGCCTTTACTAAGCAATGCCTCCTCCTGTCTCCTTGCTGCATCTCCTGATGGAACGCACAGGTAAATCTCCTTGGAGAGTACCAGCCAGGAACAGTCCACAGCCAGGGCCACCAATCTTCACCACTGAGCTCCATCTTTCCTTTCAAGCTGTCCTTCCCCTCCCCTCTCCACCATCACCATAGCAACACAGTGGTATAAAAAAATGAAAGCACTAAGGCATCTAAATATAGTCTGAGTCTCAACTCTTCCAGCATGGAGCCTAAAATCTAGGGGATGACAGCTAGAGACATCCAGACGATAACTGGCAGCCAGGAGGGAGGATGAGTCAAAGGAAGGGGTCAAGGAAAGAAGGGAAGGAAAGGGAACCATCATTTACTGAGCCTGCTGCCTGTGCTTTCTCATGCCACCCGCATGACCACCCAATGTGAATGTTATCATCTCCAGGTAACTGCTGAAGAAACAAAAGCTCAAAGAGGTAAGAGATTTGGCCAAGGTCACACAGCTATAAGCAGTAGAACTAAGATTTTAACTCAAGTTTCTGTGGCCCCAGAGTTTATGTGTTTTTCTCTCCATACCACAGCGACAGGTGCAAGTGAGAAATTTTGCTGGAAGCACTGGGCTTTTTGAGCAGGCCATATAAACATTCTGAGCCCAGAGCTCAACTAAATTTTTGGAGGAGACTGGGCCAAATATAAGGCTTCTATCTAAGCAGCGCCTATGTGTCTCAAGAACTGAGGAAAATGAGGGTTGGCAAGGCTACATTTCCCAGGGTGCATGATGATATGACATGTGGGTGGGGGCCATTATGATGCCCAGACATGGAACTTACACCAGTGCAGAAAGGCTGTGATTAGAAGCCCTAAGCCAGAGAATGTTCAATGTGATAAATGCCATTGTTCGTTCCCTCATTCATTCAATAGATTTTTTTTTTTTTTTAGATGGAATCTCACTCTGTTGCCCAGACTGGAGTGCAGTGGCACCATCTCAGCTCACGGTAACCTCTGCCTCCCCGGTTCAAGCAATTCTCATGTCCTAGCTTCCTGAGTAGCTGGGATTACAGACGTGTGCCACCACGCCTGGTTGATTTTTTTTTTTTTTTCTTTTTTTGAGATGGAATCTCGCTCTGTCGCCCAGGCTGGAGTGCAGTGGCTCGGTCTTGGCTCACTGCACGCTCTGCCTTCTGGGTTTACACCATTCTCCTGCCTCAGCCTCCCGAGTAGCTGGGACTACAGGTGCCTGCCACCACGCCCGGCTAATTTTTTGTATTTTTTGGTAGAGACAGGGTTTCACCATGTTGGCCAGGCTGGTCTCGAACTCCTGAACTCAAGTGATCCACCTGCCTTCACCTTCCAAAGTGCTGGGATTACAGGTGTGAGCCACCGTGCCCAGCTTCATTCAACAGATACTTTTATTAAGCATCTGATGTGTACTTAACTCTGGAGATATAGGGGTGATTAAAACAAATGCAGCTCCTGCCCTTGTAGAGCTTATTAGGATAGTAGAGAAGACAAATAAGAAAACAATTACAAGATTGATTCTTTACAACTGTAACATGTACTATAAGTATATAACAGAAGACTATCACTTGCCTGATGACTTCAGCGGAAGGGAAATACAGAAGTTCTTACAAATCAAAGCACTCCCCTGGGCCAATTGTAAAGGTGATGCCCACTTTCAAGGTGGACAGAGACTGTGCTTGAAGCTTAGCCTCAACCATGGGTTTATATGATCGGTGGACCCTGCAGATCCATTCCCAATGCTGTATCTTCATAATAACCATGAAGTCCATCTGATAACCATACAAGTGAGGTTTTAAAACCCAACAAACTAGACTCAAATGAAATCTGATGAGGGAATTTACGACTTGTTCTTCCTACCACCTTTGGTATCACTGACATAAAACTGAATGTGTGTGCTGAGGGTGCTTGTGTCATGGTGATAGACAAGGTAGGTGGTCCAGCCCATGGTATTGGTGGCTTACGGTCAGCCAGATCAGCACTGGGAAGTGCCTGTGAACTATGCAGCAATGGGAGGGGAGGGAGTAGGCAGTAAAGTTGTGCATTTCTGTGGATCCAAAGCTTTCCAAACTACCTGCAAGGCAGCAAATATTGGGGATGTTGTATGAATAAGTGAGAATTAGATAATACAATGTGTATGGAGCTCTTTAGTCCTTCACAGAAAATGCTGTCTAAACAGATAGTGCTGGTATCAAAGATAATGATACAGTACTCTAATTTTAATGCTCTGCTACCTACCTGCCAGCTGTTTCCCAGGGATGTGGTAAAGATGAATGGGCAAGATCTGGGAAAGTGCTTTGAAATCCTTGATTAAAGGCCCTCTAGGCAGATGTAGAATTTTAAATGTATTATATTACTGCCACTATCGTTATGCTTTCTTTTATCACCCCAGAGTTTCACCACCTCCTGTTTCAGGTGAACGAGTCTGCCTGACTGTTTCGAGACCTGAATGGCATTGGAAAGGTAGCAGCCCCGAGATGTGCCATATAAACAAACATGTTTTTAACTGAGGGATCCAGAGGCTTTCCTGGCTGGCTCCTGTCGACTGGTGATGACCTCTCTAGAAGTCTAGGCTTTTCCAAGCTTATTTTATTTCCTTCAATAGGACAGGAATACATAAATGTCCACCTGAAATGAGTATTGGCTACAAGCCATCTGCCCCTGAACAGAGGTGAAAAGTGGAAATCGGAGGAAGGGCAGACGTCTTCTGCAGGGGAAACAGACTCTTTCTGCCACTGCACTCTGCCCAGGCAAAAGAGTAAAGGAGCAGGACTCAGGAGAATTCACTGAAGCGAGGGCAGGGTGCAAAAGGAACTTGAGAAATTGGTACTGGGACCCAAAGATCAGATTCTGGCATTTCTGGGAAAAGAAATGGGCATGGGTGGGGGGTTTATCTGTCAATAAAAGCAGCCAGAATGGGGCTAGAAGGAAGTGAATTCAGTTGCCACCTCTACCTACTGGACATCCACAGAGAACTTCTCCTTATCCAAGGTTGAGGAGCCCTCCAGAGTACATATTGATACCATTGGTTCTCCCACACATACCCCCATGGAGATAAAAACAGGACCCTGGAAGGCCTGTCTGTGTTTAACTAATGGGATTGAAACATGGAAATGAACTGCCCCACAATCCACCCTGTGAGAGACCAAAGAGCAGTGTTTGATAACAGGGAATGTTACCCTGAAAAGGCATTTGGCTTCCACTAGGGCAGCAGGTACAGTGCAAAGATGATCCCACTTCCAAACAGAATTCCTAAGACAGGATATGCAGTGATAAAAAAAAAAATAAGGAAAGATGTTGTGGAAACTCAAGACCTCTTAAAGCATACTCCTTCATCTATAGTTCTTCCGCAGACCAGACCACGGAATTCAGAAAACACTCTACCTGGTCCCAAACCAGCACCTGCCAAACTTCTCATCCTCTTCTGACCCTGTCCTGGGAATTAAGGAAAAAAAAATCATTTTATTGGTTGCTCCAGTTATAACTTAAACAGACAGACCATCATCAAATTAAGTGACATGTGTAACTGCTTATTGTATGCCAGTTACTGTGCTGTGGGGTTTTGCTTCCATAATCTCATTTAATCCTCTCAAAAATGCTGTGAGGCAGGTTTTATTATTGCACTAATCTTAAATTAAGGAAACTGAGGCTCATAGAGATTCGCTAATTTGTCAAAAGTCCTAAAACATAATGACTGCATCCAGACATCTCTGATTCTAAGGCCTAGGCTCTTAATCAGTAATTGATCAAATGAATAATGATTTTCATGGCATCTATCATCGGAAAGAACAATGGAGAATATGCTTAACCAAAGTCATAACCAAATAAATGAACTTGACAGCGGAGCCATGATTCCAGCCAAGGTGACTATTTTCATCCATGTTTTGAAGGCCAGGAAAAGGAGGTTAGACTTGTTTGGGAAGGGAAACAGGAGCTATCAAGGTGAACTTTTCCTAACAGTAGCCCGATAATAGTGCTCCGGAGGGAGTAGTATATGCAAGAATAGAGTCAGGGAGACCAGCCAAGTGTGTCTCAGCATCCCTAGCACAAATCACACACTAAGCATTAAGATTGGCTCTGCAGTTAGAAAGGCCTGGGCTCAAATTCTGGCTCTACTACTTACTGGTATTCATTAATCATTCATTCATTCATTCAACAAATGTATATTGGGTATTGTCTATGTGCCAGAGACTGTGCTGGGTGCTGGCAAAGAACACAAACAAGGTTTCTGCTCTCACGGAGCTTTTGTTCTGATGAAGGAAACAGACCATTTATTGATAAACAAATAAATAAACAAGATAGAGGGAAACAGAATGATTTGATGGAGAGTAGCTGGAGGGCCAAGCAGACCGGGCAGACAAGGTGGTGGTGACATGTAAGCTGAGACATTTAAAAAGAACCTGGTCATGAGACCATCTGGAGAAGGAAAGCTCCAGGCAGAGGAAGCAGGTAGTGCAGAGGCCCTGAGGCAGGAATGAGGACGAGACATTTGAGAAAACAGAACAAAGGCAGGCATGGCCAGGCAAAGTGGGTGGTGGAAAAGTGGTAGAAGGTGAGTAGGGGAGTCAGGGCAGCAAGGTCAGGCTTTGCAGGCTTGATCAGCAGTTCTCACTGTGGTTCTGGAGCCAGCAGCATCCGTGTTACCTGGGAACTTGTTAGGAATGCAAATTCTCAGGCCCTACCTAGACCTGCTGAGTCACAAACTCTGGGATGGAGCCCCACATTGTGTTTTATCGAGCCCTCCAGATGATTCCGAGTATGCTAAAGTTTCAGAATTCCTCGGTTGGATTGTGCAGTTTCAGTTTTAATTTTAAGTGCAATGGGAACCTATGGAAGGTTTAAGTGGGGGAGCAGCATGTTACAACTTTCTTTTAAAAAATTGTTTTTAAGCACTCCAGCTGAGGGGAGAATGGACCATAACAGGCTAAGAGAAATGGAAGCAGGGAGATAAATTAGGTAGTTATTGCAAGAGGCCAGATAAGAAGAGAAAGTGGTTTGAGTACAGTCATGTGGCAGAGAAGAGGGTTCCAAGCCAAGGGGGACCACGCTGACAAAAATAGGCGCACGCCACTCATGCAAGCCCGACAAGGCAGAAGGCAAAAGTGAGGGCCAGAGAAAACTGGGCAACACCTGTCCAGAGTGTAGTTCAAAGGCAATGTCCTCAAAGAAGACACTCCACCCTCCTCCCATTTCCTCCCTATTGTCTAAAGATAAGAAACATATGTGGCCTATGGCAAACCTTGGGCAGGCACATGTGAGCTGAGCTCTTGCGAAGGGCAGGTACTTCCTTTGGTGAGAGAGAAGACAAGGAAGGGCCTGTGAGGAGTGACAGAAGAGACGAACAGAGAGCCTGAAAGGCTGAGAATGTTGTCTGGCTTCCTGAAAGGCTTAAGGGGTTAGCTCTGGAGGATGAACTAAAAGCCCTAATTATATTAAACACACACACACACACACACACACACACACGCACATAGACACAGTTGAAGGAGACCTGAAGTTTCCAAAAACAAGAGTTGTATTTTTTTTGTTCATGTCATGACCCATAACAATCTCAAAAGAGAAACAGGCTCTTGTCTTCCTTGTTTAGGCTTAGGAGAACCTGTAGTAAGTAAGTAGCAGCAGCGGAACTCAGACTCTGCTCTTTACCTGGTGTCATTCTGTCTATTACACCACAAGGCATCAGAGGACCACTAGAGTTGCCTCCCTAGGGTTAGGGTTAGGGTGAGGTAAATGAAGTGAGTCAGCAAGGGCAGGATAGGAACCTATCTTTATTTAACATTTTGATATTTTGTTTCTCATGGATTTGTTGCATTAATTCCAACTTTTAAAAATCATTGCATTAACATATTATTGATCTTGATTACTGAGTTTGTAGGTATACCTTTAAATGTTGCACCTCTGACTTACTAGTCTCACCCTGATCCCTGTCCTGGATCTATGCTTGTCTGTTCTATATCAGCCTCTTGCTTTGACCATAAGGATAACGTCAGACCTTTAAGCATAAAGGACATAGGATTTCTGTCTCCCTTCCCCACCTTTGTGAAAATCTCAGCTTCTGCTTTTAAAGTCTATCTCCCAAGAAGTTTGCCTACTATGTTCCTTCCAAGGCCACCAGGTTCTGTGAAACTAGCAGCAGGCTAGATTGTCACATTAGCACGAAAGATCCACTATTCCTGCAGCCGAGCTGGGACAAGCACTTAGGCCCACTGCCTCCACCCCTTCAGTGGCCTGGGCCCTACATTGTCTCCAGGTGGCATAAAACAAGAATTTCCCCTTTGACTGGGAGAAGAAGGGAAGAACTCTGAATTGGAAAACAAGTCGTTTAGAATTCTCACAGGTGGAAATTTCTGACAACCCCTTTGGGATCCGCAATTCACACCCCAAATGGTGACAGTAGCTAACATGCAACCTGCAGGCTGTTCTGTCATCCAGTGCTGCTGCGCTGCACAACACCAGGGAGCAGCATTCTCATTGGCTTCTGTGTGCCTGGAGCCCAGTGCGGTTATGCAATGCTGCAGCTCTGCTTTAGTGACGTCCCTGATTGGTTCAGTCAAGAAAATGTCTATAGAATCAGCTAATCTCCCATGCAGTTAAGTCTCTAATTGAAATATTTTCTCTGCTCAACCCAAGGACAGCAATCTTTCCTGGATTTGCTGTTTACAAGGATCTCTAGAAATTATCCACCAGAAATATGGGCTTTCTCAGAGCTTGAGTGGACAGAGAATTAGGGTGGAAGGCAGGGCGTTTTGACTGCATTTGACGCAAGTCCTGAAGAGCCAGCTCCTCTCTCTTCCTAATCATTAGAAAGTTTTGCTTGGACCCAACGTTTCATGTGTATACAATACAAACTTCTCTCTTTTCTGCTTGGATCATATTTGTTCTCTCAAAATGAGATTCCCAGCAGTGAGAGAAGACAAGACAGAGAGATCCAACATCTTTAAAGCCATGAATCAGATAACCAGCCACTTGTTCTCTTCAGTGCTGGGAAAAGACACACTGTTAAATAAAATGATTTTATAGATTCTTCTCACTGCCTTTCCAAGAAGGGGATTTATCAACTTCAGGGCACAGCAATCATTTATTCCCAGACCACTGGCATGCGTGTATATATTTACATCTCTTGACTTAGAAAAAAGAGAGAGTTGGAGTCATGAATATTCCTGTCTCCCCCACCCCAGCCGCCTTGAAGTGAGTCAGGACAAACTTGGGGCCCAAATGGAACTGTAAGTAACTGAGTCACATGCAGAGATGAAACCCTTCACAGGCTCACTGATATGAAGGTTGAAGATTAAATTCCCTTTTGAGAATAACTGGGCAATACTCATATAGAGGCTACTTTCGAGAAGGCCAGATCCTCCCTCTAATGTATAGTGCAATGTTCCTAACCCTCAGCCCAATCCATCATACCCCCACTCACGTGAATACACACATAAGCAGTAATATAAAGCACTTCCCACTATAGGGCAGCAAAGAAGGAGGGAAATCTTCATTATGGAAGGGAGGAAGGAAGGAAAGAGGGAAGGAAGGATTCTTGGGGTGAGCAGAGGAATGACATGTTTGGGGCATAATGAAGAGAATTGAAGTGCAGAGTTTGTGTGGAAAAATTTGAAAAAATCAGGTGGCAGGCCAGGCGTGGTGGCCCATGCCTGTAATCCCAGCACTTTGGGAGGCAGGGCACAGTAAATGTCTGCATTTCTGGACAGTAAGATTCCAGCCTGAGCTGGGCACAGTGGGTCACCTCTGTAATCCCAACACTTTGGGAGGCCAAGGAGGGTGGATCACCTGAGGTCAGGAGTTTGAGACTAGCCGGGCCAACATGGCAAAACCCTGTCTTGACTAAAAATACAAAAATTAGCTGGGTGTGATGGCACATGCCTGTAATCCCAGCTACTTGGGAGGCTGAGGCAGGAGAATCATCTGAGCCTGGGAGGCAGAGGTTGCAGTGAGCCAAGATCATGCTACTGCACTTCAGCCTGGGTGACAGAGCTTTCTTTTTTTTTTCTCTCTCACAAAAAAAAAAAAAAAAAAAAGAAAAGAAAAGAAAGGAAAAGAAAAGAAAGGAAAAGATCAGGTTGCAGAGATGGATGGATGGATGGACAGATGGATGGACATTACAGAGAGTTTCCAACTCTTAGGATGAAGGATTAAGTCTTTATTCTCTAAGAAAGGAAGGGGAGAATAAAATTTTGTGATTTTAAAATCTTTTCTACCCTGTAGACCTACCTGACAAGGCGTGACAACCTTCAAAAAAAAAAAGGCATCTACTTTAAAAGACTAATGTCCAAAAAATTAGAAATTCCCTCATTTTGCCCTGATCTTTGGGAAACAGAGCGAGTGATCCCTTTGAGGTTTTTGGCACTGCCTTGCCTCTGATCATACCCTGAATCCTAGGTCCATAATCATGCAGTTACCTCAGATGTCTCTTTCCCTCTAGCCACAGGTAACACGCTCTCCAGGCACTGGGAAAGTGGATAATTAGGAGCGCAGAGGGGTACCCATGGGTTGTGATGCCCAGTTATAAACCCAGACATTTCAGAATTAACAGAATGAGCATCAAGTCCTCAAATATGTGGGTCTACATCCATAAACATGTCCAGCAGTCAGGTCTTTACGGTCAGTAGAGACAAAATATTCTACACTTTCCCTAAGGGAAGCCACATCCTCAGTAGGTTATCTCTGATGAGTCCAACTAGTCACAGGTATGTAGAAGCTGCATGCAGTAGAGGGCTCAAAGGAGGGTCCAGAATAGATACCAAAGCAAAAGGGGAGTCTGTGCACGCTCTCACACACACCCTGAAACACTCTTTCTGTTCACAAAATAGATGGTGCAGGCTAGTTCCAAGAGATCATTTAGCTCAGGTTCCTGCCTCCATAAAATCAATAAGCCTTCCATATTAGTTGTCTGTTGCTGTGTAGCAAATTGTCAGAAACATAGAGGCTTAAAGCAATACCCATTTATTATCTTGTAGTTCTGTATCTCAGAAGTCCAGGCAGGCTTGACTGGGTTCTCTGTCCAAGGTCTCGCAAGGCTGAAACCAAGATGTCGGCCAGGCTGGGATCTTATCTGGAGGCTCTGAGGAAATATATGCTTCCAAGCTCATTCAGGCCAACAGCAGAATCCCATCTCTTGTGGCTTGAAGTCAGAGGTCCCCATTTCCTTGCTGGCTGTCATCCAGGGGCCTCTCTTTGCACCTAGAGGCTGCCTATGTTCCTGTTCACAAGACACCCCTCATCTTCAAACCAAAGCAGCATGTTGAATCTTCCTTGTGGCTCGCATCTTTCTGGCTTTCCCTTCTTCTTTAGCCAGAGAAAGTTCTTTGCTTTTAAGGGCTCATGCAATTCAATCAGGCCCGCCTGGATGATGTCCCTATTTTAAAGGTAACTGTGGTACCATGTAACATTTCAGGAGTGATACCTCAGCATATTCACACATTCCAGGGATTAGGGCAGAACATCTTTAGGGGACCATTTTAGAAACTCTGCCTCCCCACTCACCCATAATCCTTTTAAAAGCCAAATCTTGAAGCCTTTTTTTCCCCCAAAGACTTTTTTGAATAAGCACATTTTTGCCTCACTTCATCAGACACTTTGAGCAAACACTAGCATGTGGCAAAATAAGTTGTAAATCAATCAGAACTATTCTTTCCCACCATAATCTTTCTCAAACACATTGGGAGAATCTGACAGTGTTGGTGGCGTACCAGAGCAGACTCCTACCAGCTCGCAAGAGCTGACTTAAATGTTTAGTAATTGTACACATTGGTTGTTAAACTATTAGTAGCTGCTAGATGCAAAATCTTTAGAGCCACACTATCTGAATTCAGATCCCAGCTCTGTCACTTATTTGGTTATAACCTTAAGCAAGTCTCTTAACTTTTCTGGTCCTCTGGTTCTTCATGTGTGGGAATGGGGATAAAAATAGCACCTACCTCATAGGTCATTATGAATATTAAATGAGATAATATGTGCAGAGAAAATAGCACCTGGCCTGGCCTCTACCTATGTCATAGGTTAGTTGTGAGAATTAAATTACTTAATATAAGCAAAATGCTTAGAGCTCTGCCTAGCACAAAATAAGCACTACGTAAATATTAGTAAGTTAATTTGAAATGTGGTTTCTAGATCTCTCAACACCCTAGTCACCCTACTCTGGATGTACTCCAAAGTCCCTCTCAAGATGTAGTGTCCGAATTGACCTAATTAGTCCAGCGTTTGGCCGAAATGCTAGACTTTGACTCCAGCCCCTCATTGTTGACTGGCACTAGCATTCAAGCTGCTGCTCCTCTTTCCCTGGCTCTTTAATAGAGACAGAAAGACTTCTCCAAGGGATCTTTTGGTCATGGGCCAGCAGCATCCGCACAGGCTGGGCCCTTGTTAGAAAGGCAGGCTCTCGGGCCCCACCCCAGATCTACCCAATCAGAATCCACACATTAACAGGATGCCCGGGTGATTCATGTGCACGTTAAAGTTTGAGAAGCACAGCTTTCAGGGCCAGATGACACACTTATTTTAAAGAGAACACCAATTAGAGACCTTAAGCCTTCTCATGGAACAGGGGCCTTCCCCTCAGACCTTGGGAGAGGGGTCAGGGAAATGTCAGTGTTGGGTTGTTGGTGGCAGGCAGCGGTGGGGGGTTCAGTCCACGTTCAAAGAGCCAGAAACCTGGCAGGGGAATAGATGGGGCAGGGACACCCAACGGGGAAGATAAAGAAAACTACAAGAAGAACTCAGCACAGAGATGTGAGGCTTCTGAAAGCTCCCATGGAAAGGCTCGCAGCTCCTCACCTGCTCGGTCCAGCTGCCCCGGGTCAAGGCAGCTCTGTGAGCGTTAGCTGGCTTGGAGCAGCAGCAAGGATACATTTAGAAGTGATGAAAGGGAACCCTTCTTGACAGGGTAAAGAGTCATTCAGTAGAAATCAGGTGGGAAGAGGTCACAGAGTCAGACGCCCAGCCTGTACTCAGAGATTATTTCTGGCATGGGAGGGCTGAAGGGTTAGCAGGCCACCTACTCAAGACACAATACAGAGGCAGATCCACTTATTACCTGCCTGTGCTGCTGGGATTTCAGTGCAGAAATTCTGTGCCTCCTCACTGTGGCTGCAGCTTGGGAATGATATCCAGAGCTTACCCACCCACATAAGAAATAAGCTGTAGGTGTAATAGGAGGACATAGGCTAAAATCCCAGCTCAGCTGCTTAATAGCTGTGCGACTGAGCAAGTTACTTAACCTCTTTGAGCATCTGTTTTCTCTTCTTTAAAATGGAAGTAATAATAATTGGCCAGGCCCAGTGGCTCACACCTATAATCCTAGCACTTTGGAAGGCCGAGGCCAGTGGATTGCTCGAGCCCAAGAGTTTGAGACCATCCTGGGAAACATAGTAATACCCCGTCTCTAGAAAAAATACAAAACTTTACCAGGCATGGTGGCAGGTACCTGTAGTCCTAGCTACTCAGGAGGCTGAGGTGGGAAGATCATCTGAGCCCAGGAGGTTGAGGCTGTGGTGAGCCAGATTATGCCACTGCAGTGTAGCCTGGGAGACAGAGTGAAACTATGTCTCAAATATAAATAAATAAAATAAAATGTAAGTAATAATAATATCTATGTTAATACAGTAGAAGTAAGAATGAAATAAGAGGCTGGGCATGGTGACTTACATCTGTAATCCCAGCACTTTGCGAGGTCGAAGTGAGAGGACCACTTGAGCCCAGGAGTTCAAGACCAGCCTGGGCAACGTAGTGAGGTCCCATCTCTACCAATAATAATTTTTTAAAAATTAGCTGGGCATGGTGGCATGCACCTGTGGCCCCAGATACTCAAGCAGGAGGACACCCTAAGCACAGGAGGTCGAGGCTGCAGTGAGTCATGATCATACCACTGCACTCCGGCTTGGGTGACAGAGTGAGACCCTGTCTAAATAAATAAATAAATAAGAAGAATGAAATCAGAAAGTTCTTCTCATGGTTCTCTTGATGGTGAACACAATGTAAACATATGTATTATCTTAGAATTCTTCCTTCCTGTATAAAGAAGGCCTCCTCCAATGTATTAATCATCCATTCAACTAATAAATGCTGCTTACTCCCATTTTCACTCTAAAAGAACTCAATGGCTAAGGAGAACCCTTCCTCTTTGCAGTACCCTGAGGATCAGAGGCCTGATTTGAATGTCCTCAATGCAAAGGACTATTTTAAAAGGCCAGCCACGCAGCCCAGACATGCATTTCCTAATCGTCTGCAGGTTGTTTGATAGAAGATCTCCCGGGAGCAGCTTTCCCCAGCAGCTCAGCCAGGTCTGTTCTGGGAACGCTGTGTGCTTTGGCACCTCCCTCTGCAGAAAGCTTGGAGGAGAGGCAGGTGCAGGTCCTGGAGCCTCTGACGGCATTACTGGCTCTAGGAGTAGCTGCTCAGGATAATCTCTCCCCAAGACCATTAAGTAACTGCCACTATGCTGGAAGAAGAACTGGAAATGGGGAGCCCCCCAAAAAATTGAAAACCCTCACTTGAACCAGTAAGTTATATCCTGGGTTGCTGTTGGAGAGATCTTCCTTGGAGTAGACAAATGTGGTATGTTAAGTAAACTGGGGGTCTAGGTTTCATAATACTGGGTCTGCAGCTTCTTTGTCACACTGAGAATCCTCAGACATTCCATGAAAGTAGCCTTCAAAATATTTTTGTGTCTAATGACATATTTACTGCAAAAAGATGAGTGGATTCATTTTATGAAGTCTCAGGTGTGTTAGAAATTCACCGTGAGTCACTCAGCAAGTCATGACTGAGGGCGTTCTATATGCCAGGCACTGTGCTGGGCACTGGGACTACTGTGGCAAGTCAGATAGACAAGAACTTGCTTGATCTTGGACGTAAGCAGAGTGGGGTCTGGTTAGTCACTGAACGGGAGACTGCCTGGAAATACTAGATGCTGCAGGCTTTTAAAAAAAGACAAGTTCTCTGTACTTGCAAAGCTTACATCCTAACTTAGTAACTAACTAACTTCAGGTTGTGTTGAGTGCCCGAAAGTGGTAGAGCTGGGAGTCCTCTAGATAAGGTAGCCATGGAAGGCCTCTCCGAAGAGGTGATGTTTACTCAGAGATCCAAAGGATCAGGATAAGCGCAGACCCTTATGAAGAGCATCCCAGGCAGAGGGAATAGCAAGGGGATTGCCCTTAGGTGGGAAAGGGCTTGATTTGAGGACTGGGAAGACCAGTGTGTCTGGGGCACACAAGCAAGGGGAGGACGTTATGAATGAGGTCTGAGAGGTCAACAGTGACTGGATCATACAAGCTTCCATAGGCCATGGTCAGGGTTCTGTATGTGCTACAATTACAGGATGCATGATAGGACCTGGGTTGCATTTTTATAGTTAACTCTGGCTGTAACGTGGGGAAGGGATTGAATACAGAGGGCAAAGACAGGAAGAGGAAAATGTCTTAGGAGGCTATTGCAAAGTCCAAGGGAGAGGCGATGGTGTTTTTTTTTTTAGTGTTTGTTTTGTTTTGTTTTGAGAAGGAGTCTCACTCTGTCGCCTAGGCTGGAGTGCAGTGGCACAGTCTCGGCTCACTCAACCTCTACTTCCTGGGTTCAAGCAATTCTCCTGCCTCAGCCTCCCAAGTAGCTGGGATTACAGGCATGCGCCACCATGCCTGGCTAATTTTTGTATTTTTAGTAGAGACAGAGTTTCGCCATGTTGATCAGGCTGGTCTTGAGCTCCTGACCTCAAGCAATCTACCTGCCTTAGCCTCCCAAAGCATTGGGATTACAGGTGGGAGGCACTGCGCCCGGCCAGGAGATGGTGTTTTGATCTAGGTCTTAAAGGCAGAAGGAAGGGTGGTAGTAAATTAACTGTGCTGGGGAAGAGAGGGAGGCCTGAGGGCAAGGAAAGAATGAGGGGTGATTCCAGGTTTAGGGACTTGGCAATTTGTTAGATGATGGTGCCATTGACAGAAATGGGAAAAAACAAGTTTGGAAAGAAAACTCAAGATCTGGCTGGTGACTCGTATTATACTTAAAGCCTCCTTTGTGACTTGAGCAGAAGTGAGAACTTTCTCCAGTGTTCAGGAGCTGGAAGGGATTTTTCTAGCCTCCAGGCAAGGTAATACCATAAGTCTCAACAGTGATGCCCTTCCTGGGAATGATCTCAATGGGAGAATCCTATACCCTGCCTCTTCCATTCATTCCTTGCTCCGATGGTGGTTCCAGCTGGCTAACCTAAGCTACTCTTGCCACTAGTTAACACCTGTCCTCATTTCTCTTGTCCCCACATAAGATGTCAATGGCATCTCTTGTCCCCACCTAAGATGTCAATCAAAATAGCACAAGTCATGCTATGTCACATGACATGTTGCCTGCCCAGCCCAGAGCTCGTTGCTGATAGGGGCATGGGCTAGATTTTGAGATAATATGGGGGTTGCTTTCTGTTACCACGCTTAACATTCCAAACCCCTGTAATAGTCCATTTAGGATTTATCATACTGTTTTATCCACACCTTTCATGACCTGATTTCTATTTCCAGCTTGAACCACCTCTTGGTTCACCAACTGTACTTATTGAGTTCCCCTAGTTTTCTGACTTAATGGCTGAAGATGATAAGCTTTCCTTACACATTACTCTCAAACCACCAAACTGGGATTGTTGTTACTCTTAGTGATAATGGTTGCTATTTGTGAAACTTTTAATAGGGAACACAAACCCTGTCCAGCAATTCATGTAAATTATTTCATTTAAGAACACCACAAAGTAGGTGCTATTATCTGACCTTACACATGAGACTTGAAGAACTTTAGAGCATTGCCCAAGGTCACCCAGCTAGTGAGGGGTGGAGGCGGGATTTGAATCCAGGTCATCTGTCTCCATTACCTGGAAGAAGGAAGGCCAAAGCATCATGGCCTTTCACAAGTCGAAGAGCCACACTTTCTATGGTGGCGAGCCACATTTGTCCATGACTGGGGTGGGTGTGGCAAGTGATGAGGGTTTGGAGTCCGTGTGGTGGGGTGGCGGGGGCCAGGTGTCTTGGTAACTGCTGTGGCATTCACTTCAGGATCAAAGGACCAGATCTGATTCTGCAGGATCAACAGTGTGGGCACTGGAGGCTCCGTAGACATCCAAAGGTCTAATGGTGACTTAGGGAAGCTCAGGAGGGCAGGGAGGTTGTCCCCGTTTAGAATGTAAAGATTCCTATTTTATAAAAAAAGAATAAAAGGAGGTGCTGAAGGCCTCGGTCTCCTCCAACAAGGCCAGGTCACGGGGTAGCAGAGTCTGAAAGGGTGTGCAGACCCATGGCCACTGCCCAGGGCTCCTGCTCAGGTTTCCTTACTCCCACAACTGAGGGGAGAGCCAGCTCCACACCCACCCACCTAGCAGTGTCTCACACCCACCAGGAGAGGTCTAAACATCTTCCCTGGGAACTGGTCCCAAAATGTCCCTGCAGTAAGCAACCATCTGGAGAGACCCAGGTCCACATCTGTTTTTAAAGCTCCAATAAATAAACAAACAAAGGAAGAAAGAAGGAAGAAGAAATGCAGAACAGGGTGATTAAAATTGGCATATATTTTCAAATGTTTATATTAACAAAATAATACCTTTTAACATGAAAAGCAATACAATTGTGCTAGGCACAAGATCGTCGTAGGACTGAGAAAGGAATCGTAATTCTGAGAGCCCTAGAGTTAATGTGATCCAGCCGGCACATCCCTGTGACTGCAGAAGCCTGTTTGGAGACAGTGTCAGCAGCTTTCGAGGCCCGCTGTGAATTGCCAGAATGTGTGACATGAGCCAAATCCGCCACCGCCCCGCCCCACCAACCCTCCTGCCAGCTCCCCTGAGATAGTCACTGCCATACAGAAAAAGAGAAGTTCTACTATTTCTGGGCAAGATTTCCACAAACCAGTTTGTCCCTTTCTGCTCTTATGAAATAAACCATTTGGATCAATGTCAGCTGATTGTAAAAGTCAAAAAAATTTCCCTTGTCCCAAAAGCAAGGCGGATAAGGAAGCAAACATAAGAGGACCTTCATGGCCGAGCCTTTATGTGTATGTTATTTCATTGCTCTCACAACTGCCCTGGGATGCTGTAAGCGTGATTCATCCTGTTTGTTTATCAGTTAAATTATTTGTCCAAGATTACGCAGCATATCCAGGATTAGAACTCAGAGCCCTCGCCTGTGAAGCTTGAGCTCTTTCTTTTCAGTCTTCAAATATGATCACGCCATGAAGCAGCACAAAGCCCAGGAGGAGCCCGGTGAGGCTGGAGGGGTCCACGGGCAGCCACTCTCCTCCGTGCCCCTGTGGTGTTGGTTGAAACTTGGACCTTTCTGAATCTTTTAACTGTTTCCTTCTCTTCCTGTTTTTGTCTCCTGACTGACTTGTCCCACACTCTACTCCTTGCTTATGATACTTATTTTTCCATCCACAGCAAAACAATTCACATCAAGGTAATTGATGATGAGGCGTATGAGAAAAACAAGAATTACTTCATTGAGATGATGGGCCCCCGCATGGTGGATATGAGTTTTCAGAAAGGTGTAGTACCCTGTCCTCCACACTAACACTAACATTCTTTTCTCCTCTTCTGTTTCTTCCTCTCCAAACCATTTGTCTCCTCCTCCTCTTATCTTCCACTTCTCTGGTTCCTTTTCCTTTGTCTCCTCTCTTGCTCTCTCTTCTGCTCTCTTTTCACTCCTCCCCCTCCTCTGTCCTCTCTCTGCCCCCAGCTCTGTCCTAACACCTGCCAGCCTGACACATGGCATCCATACGAGGGATGCTCAAGACCAGTGGTAATTTTTCTGGGATGAGGAAATGAGTATGGGGAAAGAAAGAGTCAAAATGCTGGGAGTATCATGTGCTTCTCCTGAATGGCTGGGTGTCTGGGGGGGAAGGGGGACCAGATAGCCCAGCACCAGGCAGAAGAGCAGCACTGACAAACAGGCTCTCAACACAGATTTCCACAGGGCAGTTATTCTCAGGGCTAAACTTAACAATCCCAGGAAGTTGAGAATCAATGGATTTGGATTATACTTCATTCCCCTCCCAAAAGCAGGCTTTAGGAGCCACCTTATCTGCCGTATTGCTACTATTAAGACTTGTTTCTCCTCCTGACTTTGAGTAAGCTGAAAGTACAAGTTTGAGTTCCAGATCTAGGTCAAATACCCATTTGTCTTCCTCTGTGTTTCCTATTAAGAACACCCAGGTGTGGGGGTGGAGAGTTACAATAGTGGTGGAGATCATCCTGACCCAAATGGAAGCTTCCCCAAGAAGTCCAGGGGGCTTCTCAGAGCGGATGGAACCTTTGCCTTCCACTTCAATGACCCCATACATCCCATGGCCTCCAATAGGCAAGTCAGGAAGTCCTTTCCTGAATAGATCATACTGTGGAGCAGGGAGCTGCCAGTACTGAGGGCAATGTTCCTTCCCCTTCCAAGCCGTCCCTCATGCCCTCCAGTCTATGCCTGTGGTCACAGAGCACCCCAATCCCATCCCACAGCAGAGTTCCTGCAGCGGAAAAACAGGCTCACACCTTGTAGACAGCCCTGGGGTCCCATATCTAGGGCCAACAGAAATATTCCCCAAAAATGCCTCTTGACAATCAATGAGCTTTGTCTTTTGTCCAGTGAGCAAGGTATAAAAAGATGTCAAAAGAAGTACCCAAAGAGGTAATAAAAATGTACAGTCATGCATCACTTAACAATAAGGATACATTCTGAGGACCGTGTCCTTAAGCAATTTTGTCATTGTGGGCACATTATAGACTGTACTTTCACAAACCTAGATGGTGTAGCCTATGACACACCTGCACTATGTGGGCCTATTGCTCCTAAGCTACAAATCTGTACAGCATGTACCTGTACTAAATATTACAGGCAACTGGAGCATAATGGTATTTGTGAATCTAAACATATCTAGACATTGAAAACGTACAGTAAAAATATGGTAGTATATAGCCTTATGGGACCACTATTGTAGATGTGGTCTGTCATTGAGTGAAACGTTTTTATGTGGCATGTGATTGTACTTGTAAAGTACACTCTCCACAAATGCACAACAAGTCCTGTGCCTTACAAACTCCCTCAGGTCAGTCTACTACATTATAAATGGCAAAGCCAAGCACATCCACAGAAGGTAGCAGGATCATCAAAGGATCTGAAGAGACATTTAGGTAAATGCTCTTTACCCTTTAGAGCATTTAGTTCTTAGACCTCCCCTCCCCCAATCTCCCCCCTGCCCCAAAAAAGAAGAAAAAGAAAAACAAAGCAGAAAATTACAATTCTGGCTCGCTAGTAGGACCTGCTGGCCACCATTGTGATTCCATGAAGGACCAGAAGAAACCACATAGGAAGAACCAGGCCCAAAAGGCAACTTCTCCAATGACAAAGAGCCAGTCTTTGGAGGGGAGTGAATTTCAAGGAAACTTTTCTTCCCTGGGTGATTTGTTTTTAAAAGATGCTCTGTTTTGTTGAGATACCCAGAGATGAACAGAAACTTCCATCACCTTGTGCCCCAGATCCATGATAATTCACATTGAGGAAACCAGTTTGGGGACACATCATCCCTAAGTGATAGAAGCCCAAGGTGATTTAGAATTTGATGATTTACATCATTTTCTTCACATTTTCCCAGAAGTGCATCAGCTGTAAATAGTAAAGGATTCCTATGTCATATTGTGGTTAATACATATTTATTTTAGTTCCCACCACTGAAACCCTATGAGATAAAGAATGAGAAGATCACACAATTCTACCTCCCTTTCTTCTCTCTCTCTCTCTCTCTCTCTGTCTTCCTCTTCTCTTCCTCTCTCTGGTTTCCCTTCCTCATAAATACTTTTCTTTTAAAATTTTCTTTCTGAAACTCACAATGGAAGTGAGTATAGACACAAAGAAGGGACACAAACCCTGGGTTCTGCTGACATATTTCCTGTTGTGGGAAGACCCTGGGTCATTTCCAGTGGGTCAGTAGTTTACCTGTTGCCCAGAGAAATGCCACTGTTACCATGTGACACCCAGTGGAATGTGCTGCCCGACTCACTTCCTACTAACTGTTGGCAAGGTCTAAAATGACTGCACACCATTACCCGCCTTCTGCCTTCTTATCCCCTCCTGTCCTTCTGGCTCCCTTCCTTTGCCCACCTTTCCTTGCCTCCTGGCTCCCTGCCCCTCTCACCCATAAGAACAACTATGACCAAGGAGACAAGAAAAGCTAAGACCATTTATTACCTGAGAACAACACAATCCACCATGGTCCTGTCGAAAGCCACCATGGTGGGACTGGACTGCATGTGCCAGGAATGATGGGGAATGATTTTAAAGGCTGTGCTCCAGGTGACCAACCAATCTACCGACCCAGTCGACACACTCTCTCTCTTGTTGTCCCTACAGGAAAACCATAAGGGTTAAAATAGTAGATGAGGAGGAATACGAAAGGCAAGAGAATTTCTTCATTGCCCTTGGTGAACCGAAATGGATGGAACGTGGAATATCAGGTGTGAGATTCTTTAAAAACAAAACAACAACAAAAAAATAAAAATTAAAAATTAAAACAAACTGAAAAACAACAAGAAGAAAGAAAAAGCAACTATATTTTTGTCTCCCTCCTTTTCTTCCCTTCTCCTCCTTTCTCTTTTTGACCAATGGATTTTTTTATTCTTTTCCCTCCTGTATTCTCGCTCTCACCCTGTTTCGGTATCATCTCTGCCTTCTTAGCCTTAGCTTATTCCAAATTCCTCCTTTCCCGCCTTCTGGGCAGCACTGCAGCCTCAACTCCTCATTACCCTAATGAGTTATTTCCCTGTTTTGCTACAATTTTACAATTATTCAATTGCCATGGGCTCCTGCACTCTCCCCCACTCCACCCCTACACTGTAATCTGTAAATGTGAAAATTCCTTGGTGGATGGGGAGGAGAAGAAAAAGAAAGGAATGTGATGCGGTGCATGCCTGTTTCCCTCCCTGCCTTCCTCCCCTGCCCCCCTCCCCCACTCTTTAGCCTGGATTGAATGTGGGAGGGTCTGGGATGGGGGTTGGGGCTTGGGTTGCAATGATGCTTTGACAGTTTTCTGCTGCATTCCCCAACTTCCTTTGAATGCTTGGCAGGTTATTCACTTGTGGAGTGGCCCATAGGCCCCTCTGCCCTTCGAGGAGGTAAGTGTATTGTCTGACTGTTTCACAGTTGGGCAGACCGTGGCATGGGAAAGTGTACCAGTTGTCAGAGGCCATGGCTTCTGAGAGCTCTCGGAGAGAGAGTTGACTTCTGAAGTAATCATGCAATCTGGAATCCTGAGCTATTCTTCCTCCTCGGGACATCCCACCCCATCCCATTCTGTGTTTGTTTCTAGCCCAAGGTTAAGTGCCTTATTCAGGCTACTTTGGGAGAATGCAACCTCTAAAGCAGAAAATTGAGAGTTCCCGAAGGGAAGGAAGTAGTTCCAGGTATGAAAATTCCCGTAGCCAGGGGCCCCAGAAAAGGACTGACATTGGGTAGGCCTGGAGTGTTGACTTGTGGCTTTTCCAATAGAAGAGACTCTAAATGGTGCAGTTGGTGCTGATCTCTGAAAGACAGGTATTGGAAGGTTCACAGACGTCTGCCTTTGTTTGGCATCTGCAAGTGAACATATCGCCCGGATCCCAAGGTAGCCCTCACCCCACACTGGAGAAGTGGCCTCATCTCCTGCTTTCCTTAGGACATGCCTCCGAGAATACCTGCCAGGGGCTCTTCCCTCAGGGGATGATTATGTTGCAACCAGGGTAGATATAAGGAAGGATTTCTTCCCTTGAAGAAAATGATTGGAAGCCACTACTTTGAATGTGTTGGAGGCATAGATGTGGAAATAGGTTAGGGTGCTCCTGGGAAATAGCAAGAGGACATTCATACTCCCATTCAGAGATATGCTGCTGGGATATGCTGCTGGGAGCCTCCTAGCAAATGGAGCAGTGAAATCCACCTGTTTGTCAAAAAGGGGTGATCATACTGCAACTAGTTCCTATTCATGTGACGAAGAGCAGCATAAAACTTTCCACACGAGGACAGATCTAAGAGATTCAGCAACAACATTCCCAAAGGATCCTCTACAGGCCTTTTCAGTGTGACCGGTCAGTTCTCATTGTCTGCTGGGGACTCTCCTGCAGAGCTGACCACTTCCGTGCCTGCACTGGTTTGGACATACCTGTTGCTCTAGGGGCAGAACTCTTATCCATTTTCCATTGCTGGTTCTCTTCTTGGCCACTCAATAAAATGTTGCCCTCAGCCTGACTACCAAAGAGTGCTGGAAGAAAGAAATTATCTCTGGTTCCATTGTTTTCCACATTGTATTATTGCCCAACTTCCAGTTCCTGCCACCAATAATATTCTCAGAGGTTGCTTCAGCACCTGTCCTACCTCACTGCCACCTCCCTTGAGCATTTATTCCACATATTCGTAATTGGTTGGAAGCAGCAGATACCCAAGGCCAATTGTAAGTCACTTTCATCACTTTCCACAGTCCAAGCTACTTAGATGCAAATGAAAGCAGCACAAAGGATTGTACAGCGTACAGGAAGGAAGGCAGTGGCCCCAGACAAGAGGAAGAGTTGGAAGTCCATATATGCCTTTATTCCACCAGTAAAGAGGGTCTTCTTTTATGCCTCCCTTAAAAACCTCTACCAACAGCAGGACAGAGAGTGACCCAAGGTAAGTCTTCAGGAGACCTAGATAAATACAAATGTCTATGGCTAATCCCCATTTGAGGACATCTTCCTATTTTGCACTGGATTCTTTGTCCAGGGAAATGTCAGCAACACCCTGGTGGAGGGAGTAGGTGAGAAGACAAGGATTTTAGCAAGCTGCCTGTGTGATGTGCCTCCAGATCTCCCGAGTGACCAAGATGCCAAGATGAACCGTGCCAACAAGAAATGTGTCAATTTCCCAGCTGCCTATTTTATTGTCTACATTTTCTAGGGAGTTAATTTCCAGTTTCTTCAGTCCTTCCCGTATTTTGACATTAGACCATAAGGTGAAAGGTCATAAAACCTGATTGTCTAGACTCAGAAGCAAATGGAAACCCATCCAAATTTCCAGAATTCCCCGCTGTTCTCAGACTGAGAGACAGAACAGTGGAAATTGCTTTTCATTATCACTACTGCATGGGAGAGTCTGAAACATTCAGAGTGGCATAGTCTCTGCATGGTCAAAATGACAATTGCATTAAAAAATGAAAGACTGGTTTTGAAATAGGAGACTCTATTTTTGGCAAACAAAACAGACTTCGGAGTTGAGATCAAAAGCTCTGGATGAGCTGGGAGTTGGAAAAAAGGGAGACTAAATAGGAAACACAGTTGCTCTGGAGTCTAGAAGTGGAATTCTGAGAGCAACACTGAGCAACATAATCAAAACTGTTGGGCCTGGGCCTGGACATTGGAAGCCTTGGGGTGGAAAGGAAAGCACTGTCTCTCTCTCTCTCGAGAATGGGACCTGTTTGGTCCTCCTTTTTCCACATCCATGGGCTCATCTTGACAAGCTGCCCAGATGCTTCCTAATTACTCACCGTGCTACGCTCTTTCCAGCTTGTCCCTGGAGTGTCTGAGCAGGAATAAATGACTCTCACCTGACCTGGGAGATCAATACAGGGGAAAGTTCAGCTCTAGCTTCTCTCATGAGCAGCAGCAGGAAAAACACCCTCGAGGTATTGTGTCAGTCAAAGCTGGCCTACCCAGATCTCACTGACCCGTCTATAACTGCTAAGCAGAGAGTCTTGGATTCATGGAGACAATGACCAGAGAATGATGGAATTCCAGCCGACTGCAGGCCTTCTCACTACTCTAGGGATGGGCCAGATGTTCGGTGGCATGTATGAGTGAAAACCAGGGCATCAGGGACCTTTCTGGAAGAGCTGCCTTTGTCTGGCCCACCTGTGTTCATTTGTGTGCTGGGATCTCTGATCTCCCCTGGAACTTGGGGGCCAGGAGGAGCTCTTCCATGCAAACTCCTGGAAGGAGCAGAATAAACAAGCTCTTGCTTATCTATCTATCTATCTGTCTGTCTGTCTATCTATCTATCTATCTATCTATCCATCCATCCATCTGCCTATATATATTTATCTATCTCAATGTAGTGAGGAAAATCATTGATCCATTAACCTTTGGAATTCTACATGGGAGATACCTAAAAAAGTGAACTGCCTTGTTTATGTATCATGCAGACTCTGGATCCACATATGTCTTAGTGGCTGTGAATATAGGATGATTGATCACAGGCCTGAGTTGCATTCCTGCAGATTCTTAGAAAAAAAAAAAAAAAAATTCACAGACATGTCCCCCCTGGTTCCCCCACAACACACACTCCTTCCTCAGCAATCTCTATCAGTCACCAACCACACCACGAATATGTGGCAAGCTCTTCCCAGACCTTTATCTGAGAGCCAAGGAGTGAGGGGCTGTACTAAGATACCATAGAAATGAAAATGTGGTGTGTCACAAGAGTTTCCTTAATTCTTAGATCTTAAACCCTAAGAGGGTTCAGCATAAGTACAAATTCAAGGACTAAAGACAACCTGTATTGGGTGTGTCTTTAACTCAGTTTCCCAATCCACATAGGGACCTGGCATTTGTCATCTCCCATCTATGTAAAGCTGTTGGTATGACTGTTTCTCTTTTCCCGAATACCTGGACTCTGATTTAGCCTGTCCTTTCTGAAACAGAAAGATCACCCAACCAGAGATGCAGCACCATGAGATCTATGGAAAAGACAGTTGCCAAAATAGACAGCAAACAGCCAAACTTAATTGAACACTACCACATGCAGGGACTTTGCTTAGCAGAGGTGATATAAAATGGCAGGAGCCCATAGCCCTAACACCCAGGATAGATCTATAGTAAAGACAAACCATTCAAGGAAAACATTCTGCAGGACTTACGTTTTTGCTAAGTCATCCTTTTAGGGGAAGTCAAAGTTCTAGTCAACATGGTAGCTAGGAAGGCATTTGTGGTCATGGAAACCTTATGGGTACTGAGAAGCTGAGCATGAGTTCAGCTAAGTCGTTAGGGATGGAAGACATCCCTACTCTTCTACTCTTACACAATGCTACCCATTTCCTTGAGCTCCCATTCAAGCCCCATGGTCATTTTTACCACTGATAAGTTAGCCACTCTGGCAGGGTTGCAACTTACATAGTTTTCATGATAACTGGATTCTCACTCCTTTTTTTACAGAATGGATGTGATAACCTGATATCCTACACAGTCATGAGTGACCAACCCACCTACTTGGTTCCCCATCCTCATTCCTCCATTCCTAGCCCTTAGGGCAGCCGGGAAAGCATGGGAGCAAATGCCCTCACCAGGGACCTGGTGCTCAGCAGTCTCTCTGGTGGCTCACACCTCTTGCTGCTGCTCTGTGCATGCTCCAAATCTGCTTTTTGCATGTGGCTGCTGAGCTCTCACCTGCTAAGCTCACTGCTTTCCTTATGCTGCCAGCAACCACAAAACCTGGGAATACTTTCAAGATGGGACCTTAATGTTCTTTCCTTTTCTTTCTTCCACTTGTCTGGTATCCATTTGCAAACAGTGCTCCTGTTATCTCCAGGTAAGAGGTGTCTTGTCCCCCTCTTTTCTTTCCACTTCTTGCCAGTGCCATTATTGGTTTAAGACCAATGTCCTTTGATTTATTGAATAAGAACTGCAGGCTCAAGTTAACCTGACAATTTCTCCCAAGGACTGGGAGATTTATTTTCCCACATGAAGCAATTATGAGAAAGCAATTGTGAGGAAGGCAATTCCTTGAGCATCACTTCTGTCTGTGGATGTGGGTAAAAGCATAGCTGATCCTCTCCGGGACCAGGAAGAGAAATTAAGCTTACCAAGGAGATGGTGGGTCATAGACTTCTCCTGAGTCTTAATTCATCTGCCATCTCATGTTGTCGGGGAGGAGACAGTGAGATTCAGAGCTGGAATCTCCTAACGTAATTGTGATAGGATTTGAAAAAAAAAAATCCTTTAATCCCAAGGGCTCCAGGGAAAATCAACAAACCTGCTGTGAGAATAGGAAAAGCAATTTTTAAATAATCTGGAATTTTACCAGTCCTGGAGCTCTTCCATCTCATCACAGCTGAGCCTTAAATTGCTAGAATTTTGGTTCATTTGTCATTGACCCTTAAAGTCCTATGTGCCATAAACAAGATGAATTAGGATGGGGGGTTGGGGCAGTGTTCTGGCCGGAAATATAAATTTTAGAGAATTTAGTTTGGAGAGATTCTCATGCAGAATCTAGATGCTGTAGAGGACATGCACCTACTTTGAAAGTATGCTTGCGTGAGTGGAAACCAATCATGAACAACATTCAACTTCATGAGCAGATATGAAAGCATTTTCAGCATGTCTAGCAATACTATAACTCTTTGTGCAAGCAGAGTGGCCTACACAAGACAGTTTCAGTATATTTTAAAAGAACATCTTACATTTCATCAGTTCTTTGAACACAGAAAAAAAAAACGTTAAGGTCACTTAAGAGGCAAAACATCTTACAGAGTTCATTGGTATTCAATATCACCTACAGGCTACATCCTGGGTTCAGGAAGGGCTGGTGTACATAGTAAGGACATTTGCCTTCTGGGAGCCTTAAACAAAAAAAAAACATAGGTAACTCCTACATTTTTATTTTGTGGAGAAAACACAATTACTCCAGCTTCCTTGGCTTTTTGCTTCTTTTTTATACCAACAAGATAAGGGCTATCCCCAACCCTCTGTTCTTCACTCTTCTCCCAGGGTATTGATTTCCTAGCACTGGGTTTTTCTTCTCCACTTCACTCATCCTCTTGCCTATGAAGGTATGTAAGCCTTCTTTGTTCCAACTGTTTCCTCCACCCCACCCCACATATATGCATAACAAAGATTGTGATTTAAGTTTCTTTCTACTTTTAACATATTTGCAAACATCAATAGAAGCTAAAATGGGAAAAAGGAAATGTTTCTTTTCCTAGCTCTTTCAATCTGCAAATCTTTAATTTAGGAGCACTTGATTAGCCTTTCAACCCGTTGGAAATCTCAAATCCTGGTTTTAATTTTCCTAGGTGGACAGGCAAACATGATTAATGTGCCTGGTGGTGAAAGACAGAGAGTGAATATGTTCATTCTGAGCCACCCTCTCAAGCTCAGGCACCTTGCAGGAAGAGCACCAGCTGCATCACTCTGCAGAGTGTTCACAACGTCCTATTCTTGCCTGGCCTGGCAAGCTCTTTGTCCTTCCAATATTTGTTCAATCTTCCATCCTATTCATGTTCTATCTCTCTCTCCCCTTCCAGCCTCTCTTCCTGTTCCTAGAACTGAGAGTTTATTTACTCAGTCTGAATATCTAGATCACCTGCCATTTATTCTTTTTACTTGAAATTCTGAGGAGTCACATAAACAAGTTATCAGAATCACTATGGTCCTCTGAATTGGAGACTTATAATTCTCTCAATAAATAAACAAAATTTGAATTTAAAGGAATGATCGTGACAAAAATAGAAAAAGGCAGGAATTATTGCCAAACCAAGAAACTAGAAACTAGAATTAACTTACAGACGTGTGACTCAGTCAATTAACAAATATATACAGAGAGCCTCTGTGGGACTGTGGGAGATCCAAAGATAGAGGACTGGTTATTTGCCAATGGGATTTTTTGCAGAAAGCTAGATGGAAAAACTGACTGTCACCACAGGGGTGGGTGCACAGGTCAGTAAGTAGATCAATATCCTGCCAGATGGATATGGTGCTAGATTGATAGGTGGACAAGGGGTTAGACAGGTACATTTATATGTCACTGGAGAGCTTATTATATTGGTATAAAGTTATTGTGTCACATGTAAAGTATGACATGGGGGAATTGAGGAGGAAGGAGTGGAATAAAACTGTCACTGCTAAGATAGGCATTATGATATGGTGCTTAAACCTGCAAGTAAAGGAAAAGAGTATGGAATCTGTGTGTCTTTTTCTAAGAGCTTTTTCCCAGAGTAGCTTGCAGTCTGGCTTCTAGGGTTGCTGACCTCATAGCCAGAACCCTAGATTCACCCAGATTTACCTTCAGAATTAACTAATTAGAGACTCAAATTCAATAGACTAAATGAAGTCAGGCTGCTAGAGGATGCCTGCTGACTTGGAAATATGCAGAAAGACATGGATCCTTGAGAAAACATTGTTTCCAAAAGTGGCCACCAGCACTAGAGGAAGGACAGCACCACGGACAGCTCCCAGACATTTTAGGACTGCCTTCTGTGTTTGGTGTCCGAAACACTGAGCAAAACAGCGAGCTCAGGAAGTCTCCGTACACTCTCATACCATCTTCCTGCAGGCCAACTAAGAAAATTCTTACATAAAATATAGGGCTCTCTGTTTGGTAACTTAAACCCTTGGCTTACAGTCTTTTCAGTGAATTTCTTTCCTTGCAAACTCGAGAGCTGGAGTCTCATGACTCCCCTTGCTTCACCAATTCCCCAGCTAGAGAGAAAAGACCTTCTTGGCCTCTGACCCATTTTGTCCTTGAGATTATCCAAGGACTACAGGATTCCCCTGGGAGGTTTACTGTGTGGAATGAAAACAATTAAGGAGCTGAATAAAAGAATTAATTGATTGTGAGAATGTGGACTTGGATGGGAAGATGTTTAAATGAGCTCTGAAAGAAACAAGCTGCCAAGAGCAATTTTCTAATCAAAGGGGAATAAAAAGATTCAATCTCTATTTCACTCTAATCCAGAAAACATGTCTTCTTGGAGAAGTGGTCTTAAAATGGACTCACCAGCCAAAGTGGAAAAAAAAAAAAAACTGTTCAACATGAGAAGGGACCATTGGTAAATGAGTCAAGATGCTGTGAAACCAGTAGACATTTCCTTGGAATAAATGTGCTTCTGCACCTTCAAGAACTCTTACAGGAAGTGGTTGAACAAACAGGCCCAACGGTTCAAAATAGTTCAGAGTCAAAACACTTGCCCTTTCTTCCCAGTTCCCCAACATCTCACTGAATGTCTTGAGAACTTCACTTGATGCTATTTCTCAGGAGACCTTTGGATCAGGTTGTCCACCCACATATAAAAGAGAAAGAGGAATGCTTATCCCAGCCTGCAAGGCACATTCTCATGGTCTGATTATAAAGTGTTTAGTACTTCATAAAAAGAGGCACTAAAAATATATATAAACTCCCCATTCCCAAGAGTTACTTGCTTTATACCCACTGCCCATGTCTAATACTCTGAGCTGTATCCTTTCAGGAAATGGAAAAGGTGTTAAAGTGAGTCCGATTTTGTTTTGTTGCAGAGTTGACAGACAGGAAGCTGACTATGGAGGAAGAAGAGGCCAAGAGGATAGCAGAGATGGGAAAGCCAGTATTGGGTGAACACCCCAAACTAGAAGTCATCATCGAAGAGTCCTATGAGTTCAAGGTCAGGCAAACAGTGAGGTCTAATTGAATAATAAATAAATTAAAGTGGGAGGCAGAAGACCTGGGGTGTTTTTTTCCACTTTCACTAGTGAATATGTGAAGTTGAAACTGAACAAATCACTTACTCACCCCAGGTCTCAGTTTCTCCATTTGTAACATGAAACAAATAGTGCTGGCCATATGTATGCTAGGAATATTGTGAGGAAACATAACATAGAATGTGAAATAAGTGGGCTAGAATGTCCTGAGATGTATTATCACTACTGTTTAGCTGTATTTTTAAAGCAAAAATATTAAAACTCACTACTACAGGGCAAGATATATTAACATCATTATTATTATTTTTTATTATATTACTCTAAATAGCCAATTTCAAAAGTCACAACCAGGCCAGGCAGCGAGGGACTCACACCTGTAATCTCAGCACTTTGGGAGGCCGAGGTGGGAGGATCACTTGTGCCTAGGAGTTTGAGACCAGCCTGGACAACATAGGGAGACCCCATCTCTACAAAAAATAAAACAAAATGAAGATCAGCTCGGCATGGTTGTACATGCCTGTGGTCCCAGCTACTCAGGAGGCCGAAGTGGGAGGATGGCTTAGGTCCAGGAGGTTGAGGCTGCAATGAGCCATGATTGCACACTGCACTCCAGCCTGGGTGATAGAGTGAGACCCTGTCTCAAACAAAACAAAACAAAAAGATAACAACCAAAAACAAAGGGAAATAGAAGGATTGCCTCAAAAGAGATCGCCCAAGGCCATTCCATGCATAACTGTCAGAACACCCTGGAGACAGGGCATCTTTCATTCCTTTGAAGAACCAGACTCCTCATTGGTTCTGAGCATTCTAACCTCATGGTTCCAAGTTTTTCTCTTCCTAACAGACTACGGTGGACAAACTGATCAAGAAGACAAACCTGGCCTTGGTTGTGGGGACCCATTCCTGGAGGGACCAGTTCATGGAGGCCATCACCGTCAGTGCAGGTGAGAAGCGTCTCAGGCTGGCCTTGCTGGGAGAAGCAGGCAACCTCTGAGAAGGAAGCATAAAGCCACGTTAACAGTCGGCCGGCCGGGCGCGGTGGCTCAAGGCTGTAATCCCAGCACTTTGGGAGGCCGAGGCGGGTGCATCACGAGGTCAGGAGATCGAGACCATCCTGGTTAACATGGTGAAACCCCGTCTCTATTAAAAATACAAAAAACTAGCCGGGCGAGGTGGCGGGCGCCTGTAGTCCCAGCTACACGGAGGCTGAGGCAGGAGAATGGCGTGAACCTGGGAGGCGGAGCTTGCAGTGAGCCGAGATCGCGCCATTGCACCCCAGCCTGGGCGACACAGCGAGACTCTGTCTCAAAAAAAAAAAAAAAAAAAACCCGTCGGCCATTCCCTGGGCAGGCCTGTATGTTCAGTCTTCCCAGCTCTAGTCCTAGGTGCCTACTGCCTCACTGGATCACTTTGGAAAAGAATCGTGGCGTAACTGAAAAACATGGCTATCTCTGGTTTCAAATCCTTGCTCTGCTGTGTGAAGTGGAACAATGTACCCTCTCTGACCTCAGTGTCCTCATCCCAAAGGGGAACTACTGCTACCTTTCTCAGAAAGGTAGAAAAGTACAGAGTCTTGTGTAAAATCCAAACTCAATAAATTCTGATTTCTGTCATTCTTCCTTTTCTTTTGTTTGGTCCCCCTCTTCTGTAAAATGTGGGACAATTCTGATTTAGAGATGTGGGAGTTAGGAGTTTATAAAATGTGTTGCATTGACTCTCCAACAAAACACCCTGGATGATTCCAAACCCCACCCTCGGCATTTACTGACAGGCTCCCTCAGTAACGACCCACAGCACAGCCAGGAGTCCTAGCAGCCTGTGGGGACTGCTGGTTGGAACATGGACGGAAAGGGTCTCC
Source organism: Theropithecus gelada (assembly GCF_003255815.1). NCBI lineage: Eukaryota > Metazoa > Chordata > Mammalia > Primates > Cercopithecidae > Theropithecus > Theropithecus gelada. Next base: position 71,462,990 of record NC_037675.1, on the reverse strand, counting down.
CAACCACCGTCACTATCACCTCAGCACCACTGAGGCCTCCTTGCACTGCTGAGCACTACTGGCCTTGTATTTTATTGAGAGGCTTTGTTGTCATAGCAACCCACAGGGTCATATCCCCAAGGCCCCAGAGCCAGAGCAAAAGGACAGCCAGGAAGAGAGGTTTGCTGCTGCTGCTGCTGCTGCTGCCCCACTTTTCTCACTGCCTGCTTTAGATCTTTCTAGCTCCCCCTTCTGATGACCTGACTGTGCCCCTTTGAGACAATACGCGGAATGTAGGCCACATCATCTACCCTGCTCCTTTTACAAAGGAGGGGCCTGGGGTTCAGAAATAAGAGATTATTTACCCCAGCTTACAGATTTTCTTCATGGCAAAGCTGGAATGAGAACCCAAGTGTTCTGACTCCTGTTCTTTCAAAACCCAGCTTCTACCGGTTATGCCAAAACATGACAGAGGTTGCCGTTGGCAAGGCACAGGCATGCCTCAGCACACCCTCCCCCATAGGGCTGCTGAGTGGGCAACTCTGCCCACATTCCTGGCAAGGACAATCAAGGTCCATCCTGCTCTTTCCCATGAGATATTTGGAGGATGGCACTGACTCTGCAGTATATTCTCATGATCTGGAATGACAGCCATGCCTCAGGGGACAGATAATGACCAGAGCCACAATGGTTACTGCAGCAGTCAAGTCAGAAAATTTGAGAGGAGCCCTGCTGGTGTCCAGTGAAGAGTGGCCATGCTGAACTGATTTCACTTTTCTTTGCCTAGACAACAAAATGCAGCTTGTGCGTTCTCCTTTCTTTCTTTTTTCTAAATTATACTTTAAGTTCTAGGGTACATGTGTAGAACATGCAATTTTGTTACGTAGGTATACACGTGCCATGGTGGTTTGCTGTACGCATCAACCCGTCATCTACATTACGTATTTCTCCTAATGCTATACCTCCCCTAGTCCCCACTCCCTGACAGGCCCCGGTGTGTGATGTTCCCCTCCCTGTGTCCATGTGTTCTCATTGCTCAGCTCCCATTTATGAGTGAGAACATGTGGTGTTTGGTTTTCTGTTCTTGAGTTAGTTTGCTGAGAATGATGGTTTGCATCCTCCTTTCTTTCTGCTCCACTGTCTTGTCCATCTTAATCTCCTTCTTTCTTTTCTTCCTTATTCCCTGGCCCTCTCTCTCCCACTCTACCTTGGTGCCCTGCATTCAAATTGACCGGTGAGGCATATCAAATTGTTTCCCAACTATTTTCTGGCATCCTGGCCCTGGCCCCCATCAGCTGCCCAGAAGACAGCTGGAGTCCCCTTCTAGCGGATGATGCCTGTGGTGCAGGTTGGGTTTGACTTTCTTATGAATGATTATCTGACCTCGCTCCCCTTTCTCTTGCCTGTTTATCTTGCCTCCAGCAGGGGATGAGGATGAGGATGAATCCGGGGAGGAGAGGCTGCCCTCCTGCTTTGACTACGTCATGCACTTCCTGACAGTCTTCTGGAAGGTGCTGTTTGCCTGTGTGCCCCCCACAGAGTACTGCCACGGCTGGGCCTGCTTCGCCGTCTCCATCCTCATCATCGGCATGCTCACCGCCATCATTGGGGACCTGGCCTCGCACTTCGGCTGCACCATTGGTCTCAAGGATTCAGTCACAGCTGTTGTTTTTGTGGCATTTGGCACCTCTGTCCCAGGTGAGAGTGAGAGGTGCTTGAATTTGCAAAGAGGATTTTACCTGGTTCGAATGACCCCTGGACTCCATCTGATTATCTTCCATACCATCTCAGATCTGAACTTAACAGAGCTTCTGCCCTTAAAGTGCACAAAAGTCAATCAAAGAGATAACTAATGACATTAGTAATGACAGCTAATATTTCTTGAGCACTTTCAATTTGACAGACACTATGTGTGTTCAGCAATTTACACGTTTACATTTTCTCCCTGTAATGTTTCCCAAAGCCCTATTAAATATGGTAAGTTATTATCCCCACTTCACAGACAAAGAAACTGAGGCCCACAGAGGTTAAGCTACATGCCCAAGTAAGTGGTCCAATTTCTTAACCTCCACATTATGTGAATAGATGCAAACAGTGAAATTAAAAGAATGTAGATATTGTTCTCCTTCTATTTACCTCTGGCGATCTCTGAGAGGTTAAAGATTAGCCAACTCAAAGATATCAAAGGAGAAATGCCCACATACATTCTTGGCCTCCTCTACTTGGAAGGACACCGTGAGTACAAAGCATCTCCTAGCAGAACAGGCAAAGGAAGCTCCACAGCTTTTATCTTTTTATAGGATGAATTACATACTTTTTCTTTTTCTTAGGAACACTCAAAGACAAACAAAAAGGGGCAGACATTCCTTTATTTGTTGAATAAATATTTACTAAGCACGTATTATGCCTGTTACAGTATTGTGCTAGTTTTTGGAACTATAGTGAAAGGCAAGATATACATGCTTCCTTCTCCACGTGGAGTTTATAATCTAGTGAAGGAGATAACACTTAACTACTATAATGAAAGTTATCTTGTTAAATCCTAAGAAGAAAAAGCAAAGGTACCGCATAAGGATGAAAGCTGGGCCTGAATGTAAGAGTTAGCAGGTAGAGAGGGGCTGCACTAGCCCAGGTTCTTTACTTAATTCAGTTAGGGGCTTTGGGGCCTCTGAACTCTGAACTTCTGCCAGGGAGCTGGCATCCCAATTGCCCCAGAAAGAAACAGAGCGCATCCTCCTGCAGGAGGTTAGGCTAAATCTCATCAGACAGGACTCTTCTGGCTGGACCAAGAGAAATCTTTCCTGTACCAAGCGAACATATCCTTCAAGACAGTAGCTGAATTCACATCAAATTCTAGGAAAACCTCTTTCCAAAACCCCAGCGCAGGCCAGTGGGATTATTTGTCCATTAGTGATGCAAGAGATTTAGCCATCGTGGAAATGCATCAGGAGGCTGGAAATTAGATGGATGATCACGGGAAGGCCTGTGGATGAGATGCCCTGTGATCTCTGTTCTCCAAGCCTTGGGGGACCTGAACTGTCAGAGGGGAGAAAGGAAATATGGGGGAAAGCATAGAGGTGGGAAGAAATATCAGAGGATCAGAAGCAAACAACAACGACAACAACAACAACAAAAACAAACAAAAAAACAAGGCCATAGGCAAGACAGGGTAAGAGGTTTTCTCTGGGAGATCTTAAAAAAAATGGCAATAATGAAGCAAACCAGGCAAATATCTTTAGGCAGCTCCAAGTGCTTGCAATTGGCCAAGACAACAGCTAACAGCATTTGAGGCTTTAAGAAGGTTATCCTGTGATCCACTCATCTGATTTAGTGGCTTTGGCTGAAGTTCTTTGGATATAGTTGATGATATGGAAAGGGTCCTTACCTGAGGGCCTTAGGGTCAAGTCTCTTGCTAACATCCTATGTGACCTTGGGTAAATTATTTGACCCTTATTTTTCTTACCTGTAAAATAAAAGGATTGGGCTAGATGTCTCTGACAGTCCTCCCTATAGGTACAATCTGTACCAAGATCTAAAGTCAAACACCCTGCAAAGCCCTGTGATACACATAAAAACCACAAAGACAGAGCCCCGTCTTCCTTGAATCCACAGTTCACCCTGCATGTCCCCATCATGCTTCCCCAGCATGTCCTCTGTCCCCAAAATCCAGTACCTTGCCCAGTTTTGAGTCAGTAGGCATTGCTCAATAACTGTTGGTGGTTTGTGAATAAATGCCCCATATGACAGTTAAAATCAGGCATCTACTCCAAGCATCTTCCCACGGTGTCAAGGTTCCCTGGGGAGATATTATGGGATGGCAAACTTCCCTTACCGAAAAAGTAGTCAAAGGAGAACAATAAGCCCACTCAGTAAATATCAGAACTGGAAAGCCCTTCAGAATCTTTTAGATCACTGCAGATGAGGGATGGGAAGCCCAGACTAGGGATGTGACCTACCCAGGGCCGCACGCTTGCTTGTGGCAGAGCTAGGAGGTAGGAGTGCCCCCCTAGCCCTTGTCTCTCATTCCGGGGCTCAGCCCACCAGCTCAAGCTGCTTTTTGGGCATACTGGAAGACAGACCCTGCACACCTTAGCCTCCTGCCAGCTCCCATGTGTCTCTGTCCTTTTCCAGATACGTTTGCCAGCAAAGCTGCTGCCCTCCAGGATGTATATGCAGACGCCTCCATTGGCAACGTGACGGGCAGCAACGCCGTCAACGTCTTCCTGGGCATCGGCCTGGCCTGGTCCGTGGCCGCCATCTACTGGGCTCTGCAGGGACAGGAGTTCCACGTATCGGCTGGCACACTGGCCTTCTCTGTCACCCTCTTCACCATCTTTGCATTTGTCTGCATCAGCGTGCTCTTGTACCGACGGCGGCCACACCTGGGAGGGGAGCTTGGTGGCCCCCGTGGCTGCAAGCTCGCCACGACATGGCTCTTTGTAAGCCTGTGGCTCCTCTACATACTCTTTGCCACACTAGAGGCCTATTGCTACATTAAGGGGTTCTGAGCCGCGGAACAGAGCCTCCGACAGGGCAGGCCTAGGACTTCTCCTAAGAGAAGGGCACTTCCCCACCAGTGACCTCTCCAGGCTGCGTTGCCCTAGAGAGGCAGCATCAGGACCCAAGCCCCAGGAACTTCACCCAACTTAGGCCCTGGCAATGAACTGAAAGGGCAAAGTCTTAATCAATCAAACAATGGAGGAATCACCGACTTTACACAGTATTTAATTAAATACAAACAAACGACAGCAACAAATCCACCTCCACCCCATCTCCTCCTCATATCCCTGACCCAAAGCAAAGGTCAGAGCCTTTCACCTCCTTCTATTCCACCTTCTGATTATTCCTTTGCCTCTCATTTCTTTGGAGGCAGGGTTTCTCCTCTCTGCCCAATTCCATACGTCCCTATTATCTCACTCAGCTGATAAGACGTGAAAATGAGTCACATTCATGTGGCTAGGGTGGGGTTCTTTTTTCATTGTAATCATTATTGTGGTTGCTTTCATTTTGCCATTAGGTTTTGCTTATTGTTTTGTTTTGTCTTTTTGTTTTTTTCCTGAAGTGAGTGAAAAAGGTGCCACGAAGGAATTCCAGGTCTGAGCCAACAGAGAGAAACATGAATTTTCAGACATATGCTCTCCCACCACCCCTTGGCTCCATCAAGATCCAGTTCCCCATCTCACTGTTTTCTCTCAGTTCTTGGGAGGAGTGATGGCGTTGGGGTGGACATAAGCTCACTCACCCATGCAGGGTACTAAAGATCTTACAGGAGCTTCAACTGGAGCAGGAGGAGCTTTTTATACTTATGTTGAATCAAGTCAAATACAAAAAGCAATTGTCCCTCTTTGCCCAAGTCTTTCCAGTTCTGTGTGTCTTATTGTGTCAGTGTCCACTTGTGTATCCTTCTGCAGGAAGACCCACCAAGTAGGAGAGATGTGACAAAAATAGGAATGGTGTGTGATGACAAAGGGCTACTGGAAGAACAAAAAGGATTCAGTCCTTCTTAGTATCTTTGACTTTGTACCTGAGGCAGGAGAGAAGAGATATCCAACCAGTGAGAGATTTAAGTGAAAAT
>NC_037675.1:71155274-71157345 GCF_003255815.1 Theropithecus gelada | reverse complement strand
CCTTTTTTTTTTTTTTTTTTTTTTTTTTTTTTTTTTTTTTTGAGACAGAGTCTCGCGCTGTGTCACCCAGGCTGGAGTGCAGTGGCGCGATCTCGGCTCACTGCAAGCTCCGCCTCCCAGGTTCAGGCCATTCTCCTGCCTCAGCCTCCGAGTAGCTGGGACTACAGGCGCCCGCCACCACGCCCGGCTAGTTTTTTGTATTTTTAGTAGAGACGGGGTTTCACCATGTTAGCCAGGATGGTCTCGATCTCCTGACCTCGTGATCCGCCCGCCTCGGCCTCCCAAAGTGCTGGGATTACAGGCTTGAGCCACCGCGCCCGGCCTCTCTGTCTGCGCTTTCTAATGTAAATTTTGCTATTTGACTTCCCTTAATATGCAAATTTAAGGCTATTTAGCTGACAACTGCCCGGGATTGTAAAACAGGTTATCAAGCAGGTTATCAAGCAGGTTATCAAGTCTAAGATAGGAAAAAAAAAAAAGGGTTGTTTTTTTTTACCCGCCTCCCCCCACCCACCCCGCTCTGTCCCCCAAGCTGGAGTGCAATGGTGCAATCTCGGCTCACTGCAACCTCTGCCTCCTGGGTTTAAGAAATTCTCTGCCTCAGCCTCCTGAATAGCTGGGATTACAGGCAAGTGTCACCATGCCCAGCTAAATTTTTTTTGTATTTTTAGTAGAGATGAGGGTTTGCCATCTTGGCCAGTCTGGTCTTGAACTCCTGACCTCGTGATCCACCTGCCTTGGCCTCCCAAAGTGCTGAGATTGTAGGCATAAACCACCACGCCTGGCCAAAGGCGTTTTTATGACTCTATAAAATGTGCTTCCATTGACATACCAAATATGTCTGTGTATTTATGTATTATGTACACAATGTTTTACTCCTAAAATAATACATAAAAGAGCTCTAATTAATTGGTTTAAAAAATAAAAGTGCCACTAAAAAAGAAAAGACTAGTCAAATGCTTTTTTAAGTTTATATAACTTAAGTAAAATCTTTAATAAATAAGCTAGCTTTAAAATTATTGGTAAAGTAACATTAGAAATGTCTTAAGAATTGCCAGCATACAGCCCGGGTATGGCGGCTCATGCCTGTAATCTCAGCACTTTGGGAGGCCGAGGCATGCGGATCACCTGAAGTCAGGAGTTTGAGACCAACCTGGCCAACATGGTGAAATTCTATCTCTACTAAAAATACAAAAATTAGCTGGGCATGGTGGCAGGTGCCTGTAATTCCAGCTACTCGGGAGGCTGAGACAGGAGAATCACTTGAACCCAGGAGGCAGAGGTTGCAGTAAACTGAGATTGTGCCATTGCACTCCAGCCTGGGCAACAAGAGTGAAACTTCACCTCAAAAAAAAGAATTGCCAGCATACATCTTTGTTTGCATTTATTAATCAAGCAATTTCATACTTATCCCTGCCAAATAATATAAAGTGTCAAAAACTTGACACAGGGGTTATAGCAAAATTAGAAACCCAGTCCAAAACAGAACGATCTTTGCTTGTGTAATTTTTAATAAATAAGACATTTATATTGCTTTAATGAAAATATCTGCACCTTAAATTTAGTAAGATTACCATAACTTCTAATCTTGTAGCTCTAGCCAATCTAGTCCACAGGAAATAAGGAGGTTTATTTTGGGAAAGGACTGTTACCATCTTTGTTTCAAAGCTAAATTATAAACTAAGTTCCTCTCAATGTTAGTTCAGCCTATACCCAGGAACGAACAAGGACAGCTTGGAGGTTAAGAGCAAGATGGAGTCAGTTAGGTCAAATCTTTTTTCACTGTCTCAGTTATAACTTTGCAATAGTGGTTTCATAACTTTAAATCATATCACAGTTTTCATAAATAATCTAGGTAAATAATTAAAATAATTATGTAAATATAATGGGATAAATACTTGTAGACAAACTGGTCATACTTTAGAATACAAAGTTAAATTAAATAACAGAGATTTCATTATTTGGGTATTTTCCAATAAGTGTATATTGTAGGAAAACATTCTTGCTTAAAAAAAAAAAAAGTGTACCCTTTTTTTTTTTTTTTTTTTTTTTTTTTTTTTTTTTTTTTTTT
>NC_037675.1:71133633-71155174 GCF_003255815.1 Theropithecus gelada | reverse complement strand
CTGCAGTGGCCGGATCTCAGCTCACTGCAAGCTCCGCCTCCCGGGTTCACGCCATTCTCCGGCCTCAGCCTCCCGAGTAGCTGGGACTACAGGCGCCCGCCACCTCGCCCGGCTAGTTTTTTGTATTTCTTAATAGAGACGGGGTTTCACCGTGTTAGCCAGGATGGTCTCGATCTCCTGACCTCGTGATCCGCCCGTCTCGGCCTCCCAAAGTGCTGGGATTACAGGCTTGAGCCACCGCGCCCGGCCAAGTGTACCCTTTTTTAAAAAAGGAGAACAAGTTTTGTCTAATTCAAAGCTAACTTAAAGATTATGTATGAAACAAGGTAAAAGGAACCAGAAAATAAAGAGACGTAAAGAAAGTTATAAAAATAAAGAGGTAGGCCGAGTGTGGTGGCTCACTCCTGTAATCCCAACACCTTGGGAGGCTGAGGCGGGTGGATCACAAGGTCAGGAGATCGAGACCATCCTGGCTAACACAGTGAAACCCCATCTCTACTAAAAATACAAAAAAATAGCTGGCCTGGTAGTGGGCGCCTGTAGTTCCAGCTACTTGGGAGGCTGAGGCAGGATAATGGCGTGAACCCAGGAAGTGGAGGTTGCAGAGAGCTGAGATCACGCCACTGCACTCCAGCCTGGGTGACAGAGCGAGACTCTGTCTCAAAAAATAAATTAATTTAAAAAAATAATAAAGAGGTCTTTTTTGTGGTAAGAAAGCGTAAAGACATAATTTCATAATAAAGAGGTATTTTTGTGGCAAGAAAGCTTAAAGAGAAATAATGTTACGTGAGAAAGAATCTTGTATGACAAATTTAATCCTAAAATAAATGGTTACTTAAGAAGGAGGGATGTTCAGGACAAACCAGAAAGTCCAAGCATGTCACGAATGGTCAGTATAAGTCACGATAAGAAGATTTATATTAAAAAACAAAAACAAAAACTTTAATATGATCACGTTGTCATATTATTATTAAGTTTTGGTTCACTTAGGAAAAAAACTGAGATAAAATTTTTCTTGCCCAGGTGCAGTGGCTCACACCTGTAATCCCAGCATAGCACTTTGGGAAGCCAAGGCGGATGGATCACTTGAGGTCAGGAGTTTGTGACCAGCCTGGCCAACATGACAAAACCCCATCTCTACTAAAAATAGAAAAATTAGCCAGGCATGGTGGTGTGCACCTGTGTTTGCAGCTATTTGGGAGGCTGAGGCAGGAGAATCGCTTGAACCTGGGAGGTGGAGGTTGCAGTGAGCCAAGATCATGCCACTGTACTCCAGCCTGGGCAATAGAGTGAGACTCCATCTCAAAAACAAACAAACAAACAAATTTTCTCGATTAAGGTTATTACATCTATGTATCTTCCTGTATGTCCTTTTAAAGTTCTTGCGACATTGGGTTACAGGGCTTTGATTCCTAGGTCTGAAAAAGACACCAAGCCCTGCTAAATCTTAAACACTGACAACAATTAAAGCCTCATCTTCAGGCCCCATAGAAGTTGCCAATCAAAGTAAACTGCATTCCTGAGACACAGGGCAAGAAATTAGTTATTAACTCCTCAAGGGACTATTGTGGAAGAGGTAGGCACCTAAGATTGTAAGCACCAATTTTGAATGATAAAATAAGTCCAGTTTCTCTATAAATTAATCATTAATGTCAAAGGCACACTGATGCAAGACCAGCATATGGACCATGTCAGATTAACAAGATTTTCTTGGAGCATTAACCAACTCCTTAATAAAGGTTATAAAGGGTATCAAAGGTCTATGTAAGTTATCTTATGGTCAAGATTAAAATTTTACAGATTGTTTATAAAATTTTGGCTTCATGCTGGTTTTTTGTTTTGTTTTGTTTTGTTTTGTTTTTAGACAGAGTCTCTCTCTGTCACCAGGCTGGAGTGCAGTGGCATGATCTCAGCTCACTACAACCTCCGCTTCCTGGGTTCAAGCAATTCTCCTGCCTCAGCCTCACGAGTAGCTGGGACTACAGACATGTGCCACCACACCCAGCTAATTTTTGTATTTTTTTTAGTAGAGACAGAGTTTCACCATGTTGGCCAGGATGGTCTCAATCTCTTGACCTTGTTATCCTCCCACCTCGGCCTCCCAAAGTGCTGGGATTACAGATGTGAGCCACCATGCCCAGCCCATGCTGTTTTTATTAGGGCTTATTGTTTGGAAAATTTAGTTGTGTGTCTCAGAGAATAAAGGTTTTCTCCTTTTTTTTTTTTTTTTTTTTAATCCTTGAGTTATCACTTTGGTTAAATGAATGACTTATTTTACAATGACCTATGATCCTATTTTGTGATATCAAGTGTTTAAAACCTTTGATATTTGACAAACTTTCCAAAATTGGCTTATAAATTATGTCTTTTTTCTGACCTAATTAATCCTTTAAGATATTTAGTTTCCCTGAAGTCCCAAAAAACCCCATAATTTGGCTTATTTGGTATAAAAATTATATAGGAAGCATTGCCAAATATGAAATGGTGTTGGGTTTTCTTTGAGCTGTATTTGCATAAATATATTATTGGTATGTGTTCCAAAATTAGGGAAAACTCCTATAATTCTGATATAATTTAGTGTACATTATCAGTAATAATCATAATTATTATGTTAAAATTATTGTGTGCCACAGAAGTAACAAATTTCTTCATCATTTGTGTCTTTGACTCTGACTGCCCCAAGACTTTGTTCATCCATGGACAATTGTTGTCTTGTTTTGGTTCTCTTTAGAAGGTGGTCTTATAATCAGCTATAAAACTATAATAGGTGCTCTTGAATGGAGATTTCTGATAACTTTGGAGATTGTGACATTAGAATAGAGGAAAAACTTTGAGGACTAATGGAGAGCTAAAACGTTCATGAGTATCAAGCAGAACAGGAATTAACTGCCTGGACTGAACTAATCATACTGACTTTTTGCTTAAAATGTTTGCTGATCCTTTGTTTTGTTTTTCAGAGCCTTAAAACTTTTCTTTTGAGCTACTGACAGCTTTTAACAGTGCACTATAATTCTATGAACAAAATTTGGAGCATATTTGATTCTCTGTATATAATTTCTCCAGAATTTGGAAACTATTTGTAAGTATTTTTAATTTATGGTAATACATTATTTGCATAAGTATAATAAGAATCTGTTTTCATTTGTAACAGGACACAATTGGAGAAACTAGTTACTATACCAAGGCTTTGACTGGAATGGTATGCTTTCCTTTAAGGAATCAAACTTGACTTACACAGTCAATAAAGTCCTTGGGAAACTGGCCTTATATTTTGTGTACACAGTTCAGGTACAGGGTTTCTGCCCTGTGGTAAATAAAGTATGTCACTTTCTGACAGGCGCAGAAGCCCCAGGTTTGTCTGGGAATGTCAAGAGGAGAGAAAATTCACTCAACTCATAGATATTTGATGACACAAATTCATGGCTGGGCTTGGCTGTAGAAAGTCTCACCTGAGATTCCTCTTATGGAACAAGTTCCATCAAAGCCAATTTAAAAGCCTATGTAAAAAACAATTATTCTCACTGCACTGTATGCAAATAATTAGGCCGAGTGTAATAAACCAAACCAGTTCTACCATGATTTATCTTTAGTAAAAATGGGAAACTGGAGAGAGAAAAATTGTGTTTCAAAACTATAGTACACTTATTGTTAGATTCTAGTCTTGCCTAATGTTTTTTCAATTTTTGTTATTTTCTACAGTTTGAAACAAATTCTAATTTTTCTTGGCTACAAGTCTTCAAAATAATATTTTCAGATTTTTTTCCTTCTTTTTTTTCCCTTTTGCCTAACTTGGCGTTACTGAAAACTCAGCTGTGCTTTCTTCAAGCCCTGTGAACTGAAGCTAGACAACTTAAACTTCAGAAGAAAATAACAGCAACCTATTTATATACATAATCCACTTTCATACCTGCGTACTAATATATGAACTTCAGTGTAATGTGGCCTATCTCAACTTTTCCAGGATTGTTCTTTTGTTTGTTGTTGTTTTTCTCCCTTCCTCCCTGCATTTTCTCTTCACAGCACATGAGACTTCACAAACTGCTAAAAATGAGTTTTTGGGACCTATCCATCTAGGAATAAACTGTCCTCACCATGAGAGATCGGATGAAACCTGAGACCAGAGACTCATTTTCTTCTAAAATACTTTCTCCAAAAGATTTTGAAAAAGAAAAGGGGTGAAATGTGAAAGGAAAATATCTTGGCCCCCTTAAACTGGGAACCACTCAGGGCAAACCTGTCCTCCATTCTATTCAAAGTTATCCCTCTGCTCACAGAGATAGGTGCGTATTCTGATTGCCTCCTTTGGAAAGACTAATCAGAAACTCCAAAGAATCTCCCATAGACCTGTGACCTGGAAACCTGGGGGAGCGGTTGGGGTGGGTACTAATGTACTACTTACATATATTGATTGATGTCTCATGTCTCCCTAAAATGTACAAACCAAGCCTGTGCCCCAACCACCTTGGACACATGTCATCAGGACTTCCTGAGGCTGTGTCATGGGCACGTCCTCACCCTTGGAACTAAATTTTCTAAATTAACTGAGACCTGTGCAGATTTTCTGTGTTCACTCCATGTACAAGCTGCTTAAAGTCTCCGTGGGGAATGGAACCTTGTTTTACGAGGAGCCAAGCACTCATTTCAACCCTGCTGCACTAGATTAGGGCCATTTGCCCAAAGTGCTACTCTCTTGTGTGTGCGCATGCACAAAGGACTCCCTAGGTTCTATTGGGTGTTTTGTTTTACCTGTGCAATGCCCACACCTGTAACCCCATCTCCACCCTCTCTGACATCTGAGGAAACAAAGCCATTTCCAGTGTCCTCCCTCAAACCTGTCTGACAAAGACAGGTTTTTCATCAGACAGGTTCGTCCTCAGACAGGTTCTTCCAGCTCAGGACCTTAAGTAGAGCACCCAGTTGCACTTCCTGCTTTCAGATTCATAAATAAACCTTTATTTATTTTGGATGTTTAAGTTGCTTTCATTTTTCTATATGCATCGCATAGGGGAGAAAAGTAGACTATACAGATAAGCAAGAAGAATCCAAGCTATTACAGAAGCCCAGCCCACATAACAGCACTGCTAACCTTTTGGCATCCATCCAAGCCTCCCTCCTATGCTAATATTTTATCAAAATCAAAATTAGGATCATCCAGTTGATGGCATTATAACTTTTTTTTTTAATTTAGCAAGAATATCCTGCAGGCATCATAGTCAGTCAAATATATTTTGACACCATGACTTTCAGGGGCACCTAGCATTTATGAGTTCAGTCGGCGGTATTACTGAAGCCCCAGTCGCTTTCTGTCATAGTGCTGTTTTCTTCACACCAGAAACATAATGCTGAGTGGGTGAATGGTGGGTGGCAGAGTGTTTTGAAGCAGGCGACAGACAGCTGTGCATCTCTCTGCCAGGACAAGAGACTGCCTCACCCTGTCCCTCTAAACAGGACACATTCTTTTAAAAAAAATAAGCTGCCAGAGGCTCACACCTGTAGTCCCAGCACTTTGGGAGGCCAAGGCGGGTGGATCACAAGGTCAGGAGATCGAGACCATCCTGGTTAACATGGTGAAACCCCGTCTCTACTAAAAATAAAAAAACTTAGCCGGGAGTTGTGGCAGGCTCCTGTAATCCCAGCTACTTGGGAGGCTGAGGCAGGAGAATGGCATGAACCCAGGAGGCAGAGCTTGCAGTGAGCCAAGATCATGCCACTGCACGCCAGCCTGGGCGACAGAGCGAGACTCCGTCTCAAAATAAATAAATAAATAAATAAATAAATAAATAAATAAAATTAAGAAAAATTTAAAAAATAAGCCACCACAACAAGTCACAGATACTAAGTACTCAGCAGTAGTCCATCAAGCACATTTACCCTGTGGTAATCTGCTGTTCCAAATGTCTAAAAGTGCATTTTAACATGACTGAAATCACACTACAATAACTATTAATATTTTATAAACTGTCTTTTTCCATAAACCAAGAAGATCTTTCCCTGGCAGTAAACATAACTTCAAAGGCTCATTTTTTAAAAATGGCACAAAATTGGCCGGGCACAGTGGCTCAAGCCTGTAATCCCAGCACTTTGGGAGGCAGGAGAATGGCATAAACCCGGGAGGCGGAGCTTGCAGTAAGCTGAGATCTGGCCACTGCACTCCAGCCTGGGCGACAGAGTGAGACTCCGCCTCAAAAAAAAAAAAAAAAAGGCACAAAATTAATAGAATATTGATAACCATTGAAGCAGAGCAATGGGTACATAAAGGTTCATTGAACTATTTTCTGTTGTGCCTGTTTGAAATTTTCCATAATAATTTTTTTTCTTTTTTTCTTTTTTTGAGACAGAGTCTCGTGTCACTCTGTCACCCAGGCTGGAGTGCAGTGACGCAATCTCAGCTCATTGCAAGCTCTGCCTCACGGGTTCACACCATTCTCCTGCCTCAGCCTCCTGAGTAGCTGGGACTACAGGCGCCCGCCACCACACCTGGCTAATTTTTTGTATTTTTTAGTAGACACGGGGTTTCACCATGTTAGCCAGGATGGTCTCAATCTCCTGACCTCGTGATCTGCCCGACTTGGCCTCCCAAAGTGCTGGGATTACAGGTATGAGCCACTGTGCCCAGCCATAATTTTTTAATAGGATATAATTTGCTTTTACATTGCATCTTTTGTTTTCTGAGACCACACCCCAGGGTCAGGGAGATTAAGGAATCCTCAAATTCAGTAGTTGAGTGGCAGTATTCTTCCCCAAGCTGTCACTTGGAGGAGAAAACCAATCACGAGGTATGGGAGCTGGGTTTCTCACTCTAGAAAAACTATTGTACGATCAGCAGGGCATGAAGAAGAGGAGGACGCAGAGGTGGAGCTGGTTATACTGCGTAGCTGCCCAGGTCTCTTCCTGGGAGGAGCCACAGTTGCTTACTTTCTTCTGCCTCCTGAGTCAGCCCAGGCTTCAGATGCCATGATCTGTCATTAGCAGCTGGGCCCTCTGGGAGGAGCTGCCCTGTGCACGCACTGGAGGCAGGCCATGGGTGACCCAAGGATGCTTGGGGATGGGGATGAGGTGGAAAAGATGTTCCCAGGGAACACTTTTCACCTTCTGCTACTTAAGGCACCCTTTGCCTCCAGTGACTCCGTGGTTACAAAGCTAACCCAGATATGCTGAGTGAGGGAAGCGTGTTTGCAAACAAGGCTGGGCTGAGGAGTGGATCTGGAGGTGAATTAAGCAAACACGCACCCTCTTCTAGGCACAGGGGTCTTTCTGGCTGTGATTCTGCTGAACTGATTTGGTATAGGACAGGCCGGCAAAGGTGAAGAAAAAGAGGATTGATAATTTACACAGATAACTAAACCTCTGGCTATATAGGTTTCTCTCTCTCCCTCTCTCCCTCCTGCTATCGCTTGCTTGCACAGTATTCAAAAATCAAAATGACAAACTTTTTATATTGGATTTAAAACCAGAGTTAATACTTGCTAACTATTAAAAATGGGGAGTTATTTCACCTAAGACACTGTAATTTGGGCTTGTTTAAAAGCATCTGGAGATCTGCCTTTTAACCTGCTGGCTGTAGAGGCCGCCCAGGACATCACCCCTGCTTCCGCCCTGCCCACCCCTTCATCTGTCAGGCCTGGCCCTGGGGATCTGAGCTCAGGGCCATTGGTTACAGACCCACAGAATGTCAGTGGATCATTTAGCCCAAAGATTTCCAAACTGGGGGTCTCAACCCATTGGTGGCTCTTGAAATCACTTTAGTGGGTTTCAACCCATACTTTATTTTTAATGAAATAAAATAGAAAGAGGAAAAGGGAAGAGGGGGTTGGAGCAGAGAGAAGAGAAAAAGAAAGGAAGGGGGGATGGGAATGGGGGGGGAGGAGGGGAAGAGAAAATAATCTAGGCTATTAGAACACATTCTTTAAAACTGTGTAAAATATATGTCTTACAGTGAATTACAGTTAAAAATAAAAAGGAAGGTTTGAGAATTGCTGAATGAGCCTAATTCTCTTGCTTCACAAATAAAGAAATTAAGGACCAGAGGTGAGTAACTGACCGAAGTCACACAGCTACCTAGTAAGAGAGTGAGGAGGAGAACCTGGGGGTCCCTGACCCCAGCCCATTCACCTTGCCTAAGGAACAAAGACTACTTAAACCAACTCTAAAGTCAGTGAGGCTCGAGGTAATACCCTTGATGTCTTAAGCAAAATCAAAGCTCCCAGTGTATTGTAACACAGTATTGGGGTAAAAATACAATGTATTTTAACAAATTATTTCTCCACAGAAGAGACCACCTGTACCTGAATCACTTAGGATGCTGTGAAAATGCAGATTGCAGTCTCAGCCACTTTTTAACCATAGCCAAGTTCCCCAACCTCTCTAAACGCATTTCCCATCAGTAAAATGGGGATAATGAGAACACCAGCTTCCCAGGAATGCATGGAAGGTGCTCCCGTGCAATTTCTGACATAATGGTGGTTACTATTACCTCTTCCCAACTACAAGCCAAGCACTGTGCTGGACCCCGGAGAAGAGGTGTACCAGGCAGTCTGCCTTCTTAGGGAGCTCACCATCTAACCACTTACACACTGAGTCCTCTTTCTTCAATCCAAAACTCCAGCTCCTAATTATCCAGAGGACTGTGCTGCTTATGGTTTCCCCAGAACAAAAAAGTATGTGCATCAAAGAAATGAGCCTCTGCTAGGAGGGGATTCTGTGTCCTAAAGATAACAAAGTCCTCCTCAGAAATGGGCTTTCTCAGTCCCCAGGTGGGGAGGACAGGCATGACTGAGCTATGCAGAAACCTGCAGTGCTCTCCAGGAAGGTGGCACTGGCAGGAACGAGAAGTCACAGAACCACACTCTGGTTCCCCCAGGAAAAGCCCAGAGAACCCAGGACCTGGTCTTGGCCAACAAAGCCAACTAGGTGGGAAACTCAGGGGCGCTGGAGAAGAGTCCCAGCCCTGAGGCTCCGCCCAGCCCACCTGGCCAGTCAGGGCAGGAGACACCTGGCCATCCCCAGGAGTTGCTTCCCCCCGCCCAGGAGTTGCCTCCCCCAGACATGCCCCTATCCCCTGCACCAGCAACAAAGTCATTCCTGTTCCCCACAGTCCTACAATGGCTTCAACTATGGGTGCTGTTCAGAGAAAAGCCTGGTTCATGCTTCCAAATGGAAGATGTGCTTTTCTCCTATGGCAAGCTTTCTTAATTTAAGGCATTTAACTTTGAATGAATGTCAGGTGATCATTTTAACTAATATATGGCAAATCATTCAACTTAACCCTCACATAGTCCTGTTCTTATGTTCAGCTGAGAGCAGAGATCCCTAGGCTGCCAACAAGAACACATCCAGTACATGTGACCTCCAGAGAGATCATTTTTCAACGCTATCCTCCTCCATACAACAAAATTATTTGCAGCAACAATCATGGAAAGTGAAATAATTTGGCTCTGTGACCCCACCCAAATCTTATCTTGAATTCTACTCCCATAGTTCCCCATGTTGTGGGAGAGACCCAGTGGGAGATAATTGAATCATGGGGGGCAGTTTCCTCTATATTATTCTTGTGGTAGTGAATAAGTCTCACGAGATCTGACGGTTTTATTAGAGGTTTTGCTTTTTTTTTTTTTTTTTTTTTTTTGAGACAGAATCTCACTCTGTCACCAGCCTGGAGTGTAGTGGCTCCATCTCAACTCACTGCAACCTCTGCCTCCTGGGTTCAAGTGATTCTCCTGCCTCAGCCTCCCAAGTAACTGGGACTACAGTTGTGTGCCACTATACTTAGCTAATTTTTTGTGTTTTAGTAGAGACGGGGTTTCACCGTGTTGGTCAGGATGGTCTCAATCTCCTGACCTCGTGATCCCCCCGCCTCAGCCTTCCAAAGTGCTGGGATTACAGCTGTGAGCCACCATGCCCAGCTGGTTTCTGCTTTTGTCTTCTTCATTCTCTCTTTGCCTGCTGCCACCCATGTAAGATGTAACTTGCTCCTCCTTGCCTTCTGCTGTGATTGTGAGTCTTCCCCAGCCAAGTGGAACTGTAAGTCCAGTTAAATCTCTTCCTTTTGTAAATTGCCCAGTCTCAGATATGTCTTTATCAGCAGCATGAAAATGTACTAATATAGTAAATTGGTACCAGTAGAGTGGTGTGTTGCTGAAAAGATACCCGAAAATGTAGAAGCGACTTTGGAACTGGGTAACGGGAAGAAGTTGGAACAGTTTGGAGGACTCAGAAGAAAACAGGAAAATGTGGGAAAGTTTGGAACTTCCTAGATGTTTGGGTGAAGGAGAAAGGACAAGATGGAGGAAGGTGAACAAGAAGGCATAATCCATGTTGCTTCCGGGTTCTTCCTCACCAACTTTCCTGCGCGCGGGAAGATGCAGATCAACCGAGCATGCTCCAGGTGATGTCAATCCGAAGAGATCAAAACTTACCCGGCCACGCCTATGGAGACGCCCCTATCACGCCCTTATCCTGCCCACTGCCCTCCCCCTTCCAGTACCAATGCATAAAAGTCTGCCACTGGCAGGAGCCAGCGTGACTTCTTCGGCCCCCGCATTTGTGGACCGGAGAACATCACCCGAGAGCGCCGGTGCGACTTCCCTGGCCCCCCACACCTGAGGACCAGAGAACCTCGTCTGAGAGTGTATGCATATTTGCAATAAAAGACTGCCACTTTCTTATGTACTTTGGCCTCATGTTTAATTACTTAGCTCTCCCAAATTAAGTTACATTAAATGAAATCAAAACAGTTAGTGCTAAATTAATTTAAATTAAAACACTAGAGACTTGTTGAATGGCTTTAACAAAAATGCTGATAGTGATATGAACAAAAAGGTCCAGTCTGAGGTGGTCTCAGATGGAGATGAGAAACTTGTTGGGAACTGGAGCAAAGGTGACTCTTGTTATGTTTTAGCAAAGAGGTGGCAGCATTTTGTCCCTGTCCTAGAGATTTGTGGAACTTTGAACTTGAGAGAGATGACTTAGGATATCTGGTGGAAGAAATTTCTAAGCAGCAAAGCATTCAAGAGGTGATTTGAGTGCTATTAAAAGCATTCAGTTTTAAAAGGAAAACAGAGCATAAAAGTTTGAAAAATTTGAAGCCTAACAATGTGATAGAAAAGAAAATCCCATTTTCTGAGGAGAAATCCAAGCCAAGTGCAGAAATTTGCATAGGTAACCAGGAGCCAAATGTTAATCCCTAAGACAATGAGGAAAATGTCTCCAGGGCATGTCAGAGATCTTCACGGCAGCCCCTCCTATCACAGGCCCAGATGCCTAGGCAAAAAACTGGTTTCCTGGGCTGGGACCAGGGTCCCTAAGCTGTATGCAGCCTAGGGACTTGGTGTCCTGTGTTCCAGTTGATTCAGCCATGGCTGAAAGGAGCCAATGTAGAGTTTGGATTGTGGCTTCAGAGAGTGAAGCTCCAAGCCTTGGAAGCTTCCACATGGTGTCAAGCCTACAGATGCACAGAAGTAAAGAATTGAGGTTTGGGAATCTCTGCCTAGATTTCAGAAGATGTATGGAAATGCCTGGATACCCAGGCAGAAGTTTGCTGCAGGGGTGGGGCCTTCATGGAGAACCTCTGCTAGGGCAGTGTGGAAGGAAAACATGGGGTCAGAGCCCCACACAGAGTCCCTACTGGGGTACCACCTAGTAGAGCTGTAAGAAGAGGGCCACCACCCTTCAGGCCCCAAATGGTAGATTCACTGACAGCTTGCACCATGTGCCTGGAAAAGCCACAGACACTCAACACCAACCCATAAAAGCAGCCAAGAAGGAGGCTACACCCTGCAAAGCCACAGGGGTGGAGCCTCCCAAGACCATGGGTACCCACATCTTGCATCAGCATGACCCAGATGTGAGACATGGAGTCAAAGGAGATCATTTTGGAGCTTTAGAATTTGACTGCCTCACTGGATTTTGGACTTGTGTGGGCCCTTTATCCCCTTTGTTTTGACCAATTTCTCCAATTTGGAATGATTGTATTTACCCAATATCTGCACCTCGATTGTATCCAGGAAATAACTAGCTTGCTTGTGATTTTACAGGCTCGTAGGCAGAAGGGACCTGCCTTGTCTCAGATAAGACTTTGGACTGTGGACTTTTGAGTTAATGCTGAAATGAATTATGACTTTGGGGGACTATTGGGAAGGCATGATTGGTTTTGAAATGTGAGGACATGAGATTTGGCAGTGGCTGGGGCGGAATGATATGGTTTGGCTCTGTGTCCCCGCCCAAATCTCATGTTGAATTGTACTCCCATGATTCCCAAGTGTTATGGGAGGAATGCAGTGGGAGATAATTGAATCATGGGGGAAGTTCCCCCATACTGTTCTCATGGTAATGAATAAGTCTCATGAGATCTGATGGTTGCACCAGGGGTTTCCGCTTTTACTTCTTCCTCATTCTCTCTTTGCCTGCTGCCATCCATGAAAGATGAGACTTGCTCCTCCTTGCCTTCCATGATTGTGAGGCTTCCCCAGCCATGTGGAACTGTAAGTCCAATTAAACCTCTTTATTTTGTAAATTGCCTAGTCTCAGGTATGTCTTTATCAGCAGTGTGGAAACAGACTAATACAGAATAAAACAAATAATAAAATGGCCAGAAAAGGCTGGGCACAATGACTCATGCCCGTAATCCCAGCACTTTGGGAGGCCAAGGTGGGGGGATCACTTGAGGCCAGTAGTTTGAGACCAGTCTGGGCAACATAATGAGATCCCTTGTCTCTATAAAAAATAGAAAAAAATTAGCCAGGTGTCGTGATGGCACCTGTAGTCCCACCTACTCAGGAGGCTGAGGTGGAAGGATCACTTGAGGCCAGGAGGTCGAAACTGAAGTGAGGTATAATTGTGCCTCTGCATCCTAGACTGGGCAAAAGAGCAAGACTCTGTCTCAAAAGAAAAAAAAAGGCCAGAAAATAGACAGACAGTGAAGTTTTTCTTGTATTAAACTTTGTATAAACAATCATCCAAGGCTGGATTACTAAACAGCAATGTGACCTTGGCAAGTCCTTGGTGACACTCAGTAAATACCAGATGGATGGATGGATGGATGGATGGATGGATGGATGCATGAACCAAAGCATTTGTCTGTTTCATCACTCTGGATTGATTATCTCTGTAAAAACAAGCAAGTCAGTCCAGGCACAGTGGCTCATGCCTGTAATCCCAGCACTTTACCCATCCAAGGCTGGGTAAAATAAGGCTGAGACCTACAGGGCTGCATCCCCAGACGGTTAGGCATTCTAAGTCACAGGATGAGATAGAGGTTACAAGATACAGGTCACAAAGACCACACTGATAAAACAGGATGCAGTAAAGAAGCTGGCTAAATCAGCTACTCAGAAGACTGAGGCAGGAGAATCGCTTGAATCGGGAGGCGGAGGTTGCAGTGAGCTGAGATCATGCCATTGCACACCTACCTGGGCATAAGAGCGAAACTCCATCTCAAAAAAAAAAAAAAAAAAAAAAGAAGCCAGCTAAAACCCACCAAAACCAAGATGATGATGAGAGTGACCTCTGGTCATCCTCATTGCTCATTATACATTAATTATAATGCATTTCCATATTAAAAGACACTCCCACCAATGCCATGACCATTTACAAATGCCATGGCAATGTCCAGAAGTTACCCTATATGGTCTAAAAGGAAGAGGAACCCTCAGTTCCAGGAATTCCCACCCCTTTCCTGGAAATCTCATGAATAATCCATGCCTTGTTTAGCATATAATCAAGAAATAACTATAAATATACTCAGTTGAGCAGCCCATGCCACTGCTCTGTCTATACAGTAGTCATTCTTTCATTCCTTTATGTTCTTCATAAACTTGCTTTCACTTTACTCTGTGGACTGGCCTGAATTCTTTCTTGTGGAAGATCCAAGAATCCTCTCCTGGGGTCTGGATTGGGAGCTAATAACATATTTAACTCAGATATTAATGGATAGAATGTATCAGATCAGATTACAGTCCTACACTGTCTCAAAAAATAATAATAGTTTTTATTTATAAGATAGGATAGTCTATGGACCTCTGTTTCATGGGTCTCTGCCTGTTGCACCTTCTCCACCCCTGGTAATTATGACACCTAGCACATGCTTTAAAACCTTCTAGGGTGCCCACCTACAAGATACTTCAAGCCAAGAGAATGGCTCTAAAAGCCTTTCACCATAGAGCCACAGTCTCCAGGTCTGAGCCATTTGACAGCACCTTGCCCCCACACCCTCCCTTCCAACCACACCCGGCTCCCAAACTCCCCAGCCTCACGACGCCACTCACAACTGGGCATTGCCCACCTGTTAGCTCTGCCTAGAATGCCTCTCCCCCTGGCCCATCTCTTCTGCCTGGCAACTAAACTGCTATTTGTTCAAGACCCAGCTCCAAAAGCACTTGCTCTGTAAAGCCCTAGCCAACTGCTCTGCACCCACTTCCCCGCTGCGTGGTCTCCCTGCATCATTCCTGCAACCCTTCTTTCCTCTCTCCTGCCCTCCTCCATCCTTCCTTCCTAATTCAATGAAATACAGGGCTTCTGGGCCGACCCTGCTAGGCACTAAGGAGTCAAGGTTGAAGAGGGACATGGATCAGTGATAACACTATTAGTGTCAGTCGTGAGAACCTCAAGAACAGAGCAGCTCCGTGTGCCCAACCCTCAGCACCAGCCTGGCACCTTGCAGGTGCTCCGAGCACATCTGTCGAGCGAAAAGATTCTATGGAGGGTGTCCTAACCTCTGGTTCCTCTGAATGTGATCTTATGTGAAAATAGGCTGTGATCAGGTTAAGATGAGTCCTACTGGATTGAGTGGGCTCTAATCCTATAACTCATGCTCTTATAGGAGGAGGAAGATCGGGGCCTGGACATACAGGAAGACAGAAACTGGAATGAGGAGGCATCTGTAAGCAAACCCACAACAAGAACTGCGGGCAGCCGCCAAAAGCTAGAAAGAGGCCGGACAGACTGTCCCTAGAGCCTGAGGAGGCGACACGGCCCTGCCCAAGCCTTGATTTCAGACTTCTGGCCTCCAGAACTGTGACAGAAGACACCTCTGCTGCCTCAAGCCACCCAGTTAGTGGTAATTTGTTACCGCAGCTCTAGCAAACAGAATACAGAGTCCAAGCAGGACTGGCTGTCACACCCCCGACTCCCCGCTGATCCCCGTTTTGATAACCTGGAGGCTAACTCACCCCAAGCCCAAGCGTCGCCTCCAGCCGCAGAAGGCCGCCTCCTCACTCGACACTAGATGGCGCCAGCGGGCTGAGCCGGCCCGGCTTCGTGGGCTCCTGGTGGGTGGGGTGAGTCGCCCGCAGGCCGAGACCCCAAATCCAAGGTGAAGATCAGACATCCAACTTCTTCGAGTTCTTCCCAGGGAGAGCGGCTTTTTTTCCAGTCAGAGGGAGGAAATTGGACCCTCTGCCCTGGCCCTGGCTGCCCGGCGCGCCCTTGCGCCCTCGGGTCTGAGCTGCCCGTGGTGCTTCCTCCGGCCTCTGCAGCAGGCCCGGGCGCTGCTGAGCCTGCGTGAGGACGCGCACGCGGACCGCGAGGGTGGCGAGCACCCCGGCCTGCGCAGGCAGAAGAATTTGCCCTCGTACTCCGAAGCTGGGGCTTTCTGGGCGTGAGGACGGCTGCCTGCCAAAGGGCATGGCAGCGGGGAAGGAAGACGGGGTGGATCCACTGCTCTTCGTGGATCCTGTATTTTCTTCTTTTTTTTAATTTTAAAATTTTGCATGATTAGTTTTGTTTTGGTTTGTTTTTTGTTTGCTTGTTTTGAGACAGGGTGTCATTCTGGCGCCTAGGCTGGAGTGCATTGGCGCGAACACAGCTCCCTGCAGCCTCGATCTCCTGGGCTCAGGTGATCCTCCCACCGCAGCCTCCATACTCTATCCCAGGAATGAAAAACTAGGCCTGCAACAGACCCCGCAGAGCCGTCGGCATGGTGCCCCCAAGATCTGGCCATGGAGAAAAATGGGAGGGGCTAAATTACTGCCTCTCACAGGTGGGCTGTACTCTGGTCCTTCAAGTTCCCTTACATCTTCCTGTGGGAGACACACCACTTCTATTTCACCTCAGAAGCAATTTTCTGAAACAGGCTTTGGTCCTTCCCTCTGAACAAGTGTGATGGACCCTGCTCCACATCCTGGTCACAGTCCACAGACCCATGCGCTCCAGCCCTCTGCACAGGTTCCCTGCACACACTCTTCCAAATCAAAGCAATTTGTTCATTTCTCTGTCTTTCCCGCCTTTCTTCTCCTTGCTATGCATAGAGATAAGCAGCCTTTTTGATCCCTTTGCTTCTCATTCCTTTCCATACAGTCAGCCACAAAGCTCAAGACGCTTCGCCTGAATGATTTTCCCAAATACATGAGCAATTCTGTGAATTCTTCCTAGCTAAGTCAAGCCCCCCTTCTGCTCTCATCACCTGAGGGCTAATGAACATCTTTTACCAGATGCCTGCAGTGGTCTTTCCAGTTGGTGTCCACTCCAATCCACTGTCCATCAAGCTCTTTCCTGATATGTTACACTGCGAGCACACCATTCTTCTCTTCAGTATCCTTCAATGACTCCCATTTGCCTGCAGAATCACATCCATATCCTTAGTATGGCATTCAAAGTCCTGCCCCACTGGGTGCCTTCTTCCCTTTCTCACTAGTTCCCTCATCAGCCCCCTCCATGCTGGCTGCCTGCCCATTCTCTGAATGTGTTCTGTTTTTTTTTTCTTTGACAGAGTCTCACTCTGTCACCCAGGCTTGAGTGCAGTGGCACCATCTCAGCTCACTGTAACCTCCACCTCCTGGATTCAAGTGATTCTTCTGCCTCAGCCTCCCGAGTAGCTGGGACTACAGGCAAGAGTCACCATGCTGGGCTAGTTTTTGTATTTTTAGTAGAGACGGGGTTTCATCATGTTGGCTAGGCTGGTCTCAAACTTCTGACCTCAAATGATCCGCCCACCTCAGTTCTCCCAAAGCGCTGGGATGACAGGCATGAGCCACCGCACTTGGCCTGGATGTGTTCTTGTCATGGGAAGAAGCCCTGGTCCAACCCCCACTTCTGAGACTGAATGTATGAGTTTGCTAGGGCTGCCATTACAATCTTCCATAGACTGGGCAGCCTGAACAGTCCATAGACTGTTGTTTAAACAACAGAAATTTTTGTTCTTACATTCTGGAGGTTGGAAGTCCAATAGCAGGATGTCAGCAAGTTTGGTTCATCCCCAGGCCCGTGAGGGCAAAATCTGTTCCAGACCTCTCCTTGGCTCATACAAGGCTGTCTTCTCCCCGTGTCTTCACATCATCTTCCATTTCCTCTTCTTGTAGGGACACCAGTTATATTGCATTAGGGCCATCGGGTGACCTTATTTTGACTTAATTACCTCTTTTAAGACCCTATCTCCAAATACGATCACATTCTGAGGGACTGAGAGTTAGGACTTCAACACTCCAACATATGAATGGGGGGAAGGGGGAACAATTCCATCCATAATACTAAAAGTCCCAACAAATAATTTTATTTTTCCGGATAAAGTAGATGAAAATAGCAGGCAATGAGAATTGTTTATTGTTCTTAAACAAGGCCCTGCGGGTAGCTGTGTGACCTGTCCCAGAAGGCAGATTACTAATTTGTAACAAGAGATCAGATAAATTTTTAAAATTTCTTGTTAACTTATTCCTTCTATTCCTTCTGTGTCTAGGTAGCATGCCCTTTTGTTTGTTTGTTTTTTGAGAAGGTGTCTCGCTCTGTCACCCAGGCTGCAGTGCAGTGGTGCGATCTTGGCTCACCACAACCTCCGCCTCCCGGGTTCAAGCAATTCTCCTGCCTCAGTCTCCCAAGTAGCTGGGATTATAGGCGCCTGCCACCACATCCAGCTAATTTTTCTGTTTTTAGTAGAGACAGGGTTTCACTATGTTGGTTAGACTGGTCTCAAACTCCTGACCTTGTGATCTGCCCGCCTCGGCCTCCCAAAGTGCTGGAATTACAGGTGTGAGCCACTACCCCCTGCCCTTTTGTTTTGTTTTGTTTTGTTTTGTTTTGAGACAGGATCTCTCTCACCCAGACTGAAGTGCAGTGGTGTGAACCCAGATCACTGCAGCCTCAACCTCCTGGGCTCAAGCAATTCTTCCACCTCAGCCTCCCAAGTAGCTGGGACCACAGGTGTGCACCACAATGCCCAGCTATTTTTTCTAATTTTTGGTAGAGATGAGGGTCTCACCATGTTGCCCAGGCTGCTCTTGAATTCCTAGGTTCAAGAGATCCTCCTGCCTCAGCCTCCCATGGTGTTGGGATTACAGGCATGAGCCACTGTGCCCAGAGCGTTTCACTTTTTAATATATAATTTTAGTTTAATTAATTTATTAAACAGGTAATACATTCACTTGCTTAAAAATTCTGAAGTACAAAAGGGTGTAGAAGATTCTTCCTCCCATGTCACTCTCCCAAGCACCAGAATCTCTCTCCAGAGTCACCCAGTGCTCTCAATGTCTGGGGTGTATTTACAGACATCCTCTGTGCATACAGAAGCAAGCACATTGACACTGTTTCTCTCTTTTTGTATACAAATGATTGCATTTCTATACTTGGCCTATTCTATACCTGGCCTATTTCTTCTATTCCTTCATACTTGGCCTTTTTCATACAATGTATTCTGCAATTGGTGCCAGGCTGTATTATTCTTTTTTTTTTTTTTTTCTGTATGCCTTTTATGTTTGGATATATCATATGTATTTAACCAGCCCATGTTGGTGATTATTTAGGTTATTTTCAAATCTTTGCTTTATTAAACCATTGCACTGAGTAACTTATATGTAACACATATGAACAAGATATCTGTAGGAAAAATTCCTGCAAGTAGAATGCTATGGTTTGAATGTATGCGTCCCTCCAAAATTTATATGTTGGAACTTAAACCCCAAGGTGATGGTATTAAAAGGTGAGGCCTTTGGAAGGTGATTAGGTCATGAGGGTTCCACCTGGGAGAATGGGATTCATGCCCTTATGAAAGTGCTGGAGGGCACTAGCCAGGCCTCTTTGGGCCCTTCCATCTCTTCTCCCACGTGAGGATGTAGGAATCAACCCTTTTGCCCTTCCACCACAAGAGGATGCAGCCAGAAAGTGCCATCTTGGAAGCAGAGAGCAGCCCTCACCAGACACCAAATCTGCAGGTGCCCTGCCCTTTGACTTCCCAGCCTCCAGCACAGTGAGAACTTTCTATTGTTTATAAATTACTTACTCTAAGGTATTGGGTTATAGCAACAGGAACAAACTTAAGTCATACAATTTCCAGGGTGAAAGAATTTCATATCATTTCAAAGAGTGCATTATCTACATAATGTTGTTTAGAAATAATCACAAATTTACAGAACATTTCCTGAAGCATTTGAGAGTACTTTTCCCAATCCCCTCCCAATACTTTAATGTGTGTTTCCCACCGGCAAGGATATTCTCCTACATAACCACAACTGTCAAATCAAGAAGTCAACACTGAGACATTACTACCATTGAATCCTCAGACCCTATTTGAGTTTTGCCCCAGTAACATCTTTATGGCAAAAGGACCCAGTTCAGAATCATATGTTAATTTCTTTTTATTCATGTCTCTTAGTCTCCTTCAGTCTGGGACAGTTTCTCAGATTTTCCCTTTTCATGACCTTGACATTTTCAAGATTACAGGCCAGTTATTTTATGAACTATCACTCACTTTGGGTCTGTCTCATTTTCTTTTCCATTATTAGTGTAGGTTGTATTCTGTAGGAATATCATGGGAGTGACGCTGTGTTCACTTGGTGCCTCCTGTCAGGCGGTACACGATTTTGATTTGTCCCACTGATGAAAGTAATGTCTGCTGGGTGTCTCCACTGTAAAATTTATCTCTATGGATTCATGGTCTTCTGTTTTATTCAATGGATTATAATCCATTATAATCATTATTTATTTTGATGCTCAAAATGTCCCTGATGTGGCCAGAAGAAGCCCCTTCAATGGGAGCCTTTCGGGCATGTCCCTATCGCTCTTTGAGCACTTTCTTGCTTTCTGATACCATATGTTCCAGGTTCATCTCGCAGTCTTCCTGCCTCAGCTCTGGAATCAGCCATTTCTCCAAGGAGCCCTGGGTCCTTTTCAAGGACAATATTAATTAATTAATTAATTTACTTATTTTTTGAGATGGAGCCTCTGTTGCCCAGGTTAGAGTGCAGTGGCACCATCTTGGCTCACTGCAACCTCCACCTCCCAGGTTCAAGTGATTCTCTTGCCTCAGCCTCCCAGGTAGCTGGGATTACAGGCATGTGCCACCACTCCCAACTAATTTTTTTTTTTTTTTGTATTTTTAGTAGAGATGAGGTTTCGCCATGTTGGCCAGGCTGGTCTCAAACTCCTGACCTCAAGTGATCCACCCGCCTCGGCCTCCCAAAGTGTTGGGATTACAGATGTGAGCCACCACACCCGGCTGAAAATACTATTTTAAAGCAAAGATCTGAATGCCAGGTGTACTCACTGCTATTGGGGTGTCACTGCTAGCAAGTCCTCTGGGAAGAGCTGGGGAATCTGTGTGTGTGTGTGCATGAGTGTGACTGTGTGTATACCAGCAAACCCACAGTACTTCTATATTTATTTCTGTATCAATTACGTATATTGAAAACCGTAAGTTCACATCAATATCTCCAATTCCAATCTGGTATTGTAGGGTTCATTCTGTTTGTTTTGGTTGGGGTCGTTCCCTCTTTCTGAATATGTAACTCTCTGCTCTGCCCTCACTTATTGTCTTTAGGACTAAATGAGTCCAGTAAGGGAAGAAGATAAGGAACTACATTGTAATTTTTTTTTTTTTTGAGACTGAGTCTGTCTCTGTCGCCCAGGCTGCAGTGCAGTAGCGCAATCTCGACTCACTGCAACCTCCGCCTCCCAAGTTCAAGCGATTCTCCTGCCTCAGCCTCCCCAGGAGCTGGGATTACAGGCACACGCCCCCACACCTGGCTAATTTTTTTGTATTTTTAGTAGAGACGGGGTTTCACCATGTTGGCCAGGCTAGTCTCAAACTCCTGACCTCAGGTGATCTGTCCGCCTTGGCCTCCCAAAGTGCTGGGATTACAGGCGTGAGCCACTGTGCCTGGCCCTACATTGTAAGTTTGATGATTACTGCCAAACTGCCCTCCATAGACAACATACCAATTTACACTCCTACTGGATACTTTTAAGCCTTTTCTTTTCCCAACCTGAGGTGAAAAAATATTATTTCTGATGTTTTAATATGTATTACTCTTGAGGCCGGGCGCGGTGGCTCAAGCCTGTAATCCCAGCACTTTGGGAGGCCGAGGCGGGCGGATCACGAGGTCAGGAGATCGAGACCATCCTGGCTAACATGGTGAAACCCCGTCTCTACTAAAAATACAAAAAACTAGCCGGGCGTGGTGGCGGGCGCCTGTAGTCCCAGCTACTCGGAGGCTGAGGCAGGAGAATGGCCTGAACCTGGGAGGCGGAGCTTGCAGTGAGCCGAGATCGCGCCACTGCACTCCAGCCTGGGTGACACAGCGCGAGACTCCGTCTCAAAAAAAAAAAAAAAAAAAAAAAAAAA
>NC_037675.1:71113373-71128885 GCF_003255815.1 Theropithecus gelada | reverse complement strand
TTTTTTTTTTTTTTTTTTTTTTTTTTTGAGACGGAGTCTCGCTCTGCCGGCCAGGCTGGAGTGCAGTGGCCGGATCTCAGCTCACTGCAAGCTCCGCCTCCTGGGTTCATGCCATTCTCCTGCCTCAGCCTCCGAGTAGCTGGGACTACAGGCGCCCGCCACCGCGCCCGGCTAGTTTTTTGTATTTTTTAGTAGAGACGGGGTTTCACCGTGTTAGCCAGGATGGTCTCGATATCCTGACCTCGTGATCCACCCGTCTCGGCCTCCCAAAGTGCTGGGATTACAGGCTTGAGCCACCGCGCCCGGCCTTGAGCAGATCTTAAGACAATTATATGTTAGGTTAAAATTGCCCATATCTGAACTTTTTTTTTTTTAACCTGCAAAAATGGCAGTTTCATGTGGTTTATATTTTAGATGTTAGTACATCTGGCCGGGCGCAGTGGCTCATGCCTGTAATCCCAGCACTCCGGGAGGCCGAGATGGGCAGATTGCTTAGGCTCAGGAGTTCAAGACCAGCCTGGGCAACATGGTGAAATCCTGTCTCTACCAAAAAAACAAAAACAAAAACAAAAAATTAGCCAGGCATTGTGGTGGGTGACTGTGGTCTCAGCTACTCGGGAGACTGAAGCATGAGAATTTCTTGAACCTAGGAGGCAGAGGTTGCAGTGAGCCGAGATCGCGCCACTGCACTCCAGCCTGGTAACACAGCAAGACTTTGTCTTAAAAAAAAAAAAAAAAGATGTTTGTACATTTGCTTCTATGGGTCTCTACAGCCTGAAAAGTCCTCTTCTTCCCATCCCACGCCCCTCATTTACTTACTTATCTATCAATAATATCGAAACACAACAATTTAGACCCAATGCAAGCGGCACCTTTCTTTTTTTTCTTTTTTTTTTTTTTTTGAGACGGAGTCTTGCTCTGTCGCCCAGGCTGGAGTGCTGTGGCCGGATCTCAGCTCACTGCAAGCTCCGCCTCCCGGGTTCCCGCCATTCTCCTGCCTCAGCCTCCCGAGTAGCTGGGATTACAGGCGCCCGCCACCTCGCCCGGCTAGTTTTTTGTATCTTTTAGTAGAGACGGGGTTTCACCGTGTTAGCCAGGATGGTCTCGATCTCCTGACCTCGTGATCCGCCCGTCTCGGCCTCCCAAAGTGCTGGGATTACAGGCTTGAGCCACCGCGCCCGGCGCAAGCGGCACCTTTCTAGGGAATCTTTGCTCATACCCTAAAGAAATTAGCTCCTTTCTCATCACTCCCAAGCACTTTTCTGGTCTTTTTTTTTTTTTTTTTTTTTTTTTTTNTACAGGCTTGAGCCACCGCGCCCGGCGCAAGCGGCACCTTTCTAGGGAATCTTTGCTCATACCCTAAAGAAATTAGCTCCTTTCTCATCACTCCCAAGCACTTTTCTGGTCTTTTTTTTTTTTTTTTTTTTTTTTGAGGCGGAGTCTGGCTCTCTTGCCCAGGCTGGAGTGCAGTGGCCGGATCTCAGCTCACTGTAAGCTCCGCCTCCTGGGTTCAGGCCATTCTCCTGCCTCAGCCTCCCGAGTAGCTGGGACTACAGGCGCCCGCCACCTTGCCCGGCTAGTCTTTTGTATTTTTTAGTAGAGATGGGGTTTCACTGTGTTAGCCAGGATGGTCTCGATCTCCTGACCTCGTGATCCGCCCGTCTCGGCCTCCCAAAGTGCTGGGATTACAGGCATGAGCCACCGCGCCCGGCCTGGTGTATCATTATAGGTTTGTTTTTTGCTTGTTTGTTTCAATTTTAAGTTCTGCCTTAACTTTTAGAAAGCTGTCTAATCTCTTTCTCCCCTATTGGACTACAAACTCTTTGAGGGCAAAGACTGAGTCTTGTTCATCACTATGTTCCTAGAATCTAACAGCAGGCTTTGTGTAAAGTCCTCAAAATGAATATGAATAAACAAATAAAAGTTTGTTGAATGAATTAGCAAACGAGTCAATGAATGAGGACTGCAGCAGGAATGGGGAATGGGCTTCCCAGAGAGAGGCTACAGCGCCAAAAGTCCCTAAAAGTCTCTGGAGCCCAGCTGCTCAAGGCCCTCAAGAGGCCAACCCCAGAAGCCAGGGCAGCCCCCATGCTGGGTGCATTTGTGTTGAGCCATAGTCTTGTCGCATACCCCAGTCCCTTCAGATGCTGAGCCCTGCTGGCACGCTTCATCTGCAATAGGCTGCCTTTGCTGCAGGCAGGGCTGCTTACTCCCCCAGAAAACCTCTGCTATGGGGGAAGTCCACACTTGCCAAAACCTCTGCAGGAAGAACCATAGAATCATCTCCTCCCCCAGGTTCAGAGCAGTGTACGCTGTCCCAGACAGCCTGCTCGGGACATTCCTAGCTTGTGAAATTTCCTTTTCTAGGGGCACTGGAGCGTCACACGAAATGCCAAGCAGCTGTTCGCCTCTTGGGTGTGGGATTGGACGGTCCCCAAGCCCGGTAATGCTCCTTCATCACCAGGCAGCTTGAAGGACGAACCTAGGCTCAACTTGGGAATGTGTCATGTCTCACCCCAGGTTCACAGCAGATGAAATTCCCTTTTCAGTAACAAAGAGAAAAGCCTGGCAAGTGCCCCCAGCTCTAGTGCCAAGGAAAAGCGGGAAGACCTGAGAATACAGAGCGTTCTCCTCACCTTTCAGAAGCAAGGCCCAGGGAGGAGACATGGGCTGCCTGGGTCTCCTGGCTTTGCCTGATCTTTCCAGGGACCGAGAACCCATCCTGACTGCTGAGACTGTTGAGCACCTGGGACTGCATTTTTCTAAATGGCTTGGTGTCCTGGCTTTGGGCATTGCCGAGAGGGATTCTTGGGTAGGATAGTAGGTGTGAAGGGGTCAGGTGAACCCAGGGAGAAAAACTGGGGAGTAGAAGAGGAGAGTGAGTCAGCAGTGTGAGGTGAAGAGGCCTGGAGTGGCACACCTGAATTCAAACCCCAGCTCAGCTGAGGATTCATGACCTATGTGGTCTTGGACTGTACTTGAATCTGTCTG
Organism: Theropithecus gelada; assembly: GCF_003255815.1. Taxonomy (NCBI): domain Eukaryota; kingdom Metazoa; phylum Chordata; class Mammalia; order Primates; family Cercopithecidae; genus Theropithecus; species Theropithecus gelada. Next base: position 71,125,894 of record NC_037675.1, on the reverse strand, counting down.
AGCCTTACTGTCCTCACCTATAAAAAGGGCAATGACATCTGCCTTGCAAGACTGGCTGAGTTGATTGAGTAAAAGAACACCTCTCTCTCTCTCTCTTTTTTTTTTTTAGTTTTGGAGACAGGGTCTTGCTCTGTTGCCCAGGCTGGAGTGCAGTGAAGCAATCATAGCTCACTGCAGCCTCAACCTCCTGGGCTCAAGCAATCCTCCCACCTCAACCTCCCGAGCACCTGGGACTACAGGTGCAAACCACCTCACCCAGCTAATTTTTAAAAATTTTTGTAGAGATAGGATCTTGCTCTGTTGCCCCGGCTGGTCTCAAACTCCTGGCCTCAAGTGATCGCTCCCACCTCGACCTCCCAAAGTGCGGGGATTGCAGGCATGAGCCATTTCTCCCGGCCTAAAATAATATCTTTAAAGCACCTTACCCAGTCCTGGGAACCTATTAGGTGCTCAGCAAACATCAAGGAAGGTTGGGGAATGGGAAGATGTGTGGTAGATGTCCTGTGGAGCCGACACTCCCCCACATGCTCCCCACCAGACCGAAGCCCCTATTGGGGCACAACTGCATTTGCTGTTGTCACCTCTCATCTTGAAGATAGACCGTGAGACCCGCTCCATATGCAGCTTGGCTTCTGGGATCACTTGAGTGGGGAAGGTTGGGACAGTGCCATTTCCCCTACCCTGGGCGGCTACCATGGACTGGGCCACTCAGAATCTCCCTGTGATCCCTTCTTCCCATTCCAAGGTCTGTGGAGAAAAGAAGAAATCTCCTTTCAGCTGGGCCTTGCCACTATCAGAGTGGGGGATTCAGCAGCTGTGCCTCTGGCCAGCCGCTACCCGTGCCTCTGAGCTCCCTCCTCTCCTGCCACTTCCAATGCAGGGGAAAGAGGCCGCCTGTCACCCAGTGAGGAGGAAGCAGGTGATAAAGGAGGCAGCTCTCTTCCTTCCCCAGTCTCCTCTCCATAGTCTAGGCTGCAGATGGGCCACAGCCTCAGGTTGAGATCAAGACAGGAAGGAAAATAAAGTGCTGCCCCAGGTCTTGAACTCTGGGAAGTATTCCCTATTCATACTGGGGCTCTTTTCCTTGCCTCCTGCCCAGGCCCTGATCTGAAGGAACTAGGAAAGGAGTGACGAGCTTCTCAGAACTTCCCCTAGATACCTAGGCTGCCTCAGGAGGTGATATGGTTTGGCTCTGTGTCCCCATCCAAATCTCACCTTGAATTGTAATAATCCCCACGTGTCAAGAGCGGTACCAGGTGGAGGTAATTGAATCATGGGGACAATTTCCCCCATGCTGTTCTCATGATAGTGAGTTCTCACAAGATGTGCTGGTTTTTGTTTTTGGTTGTTTTGAGACTGAATCTTGCTCTATTGCCCAGGCTGGAGTGCAATGGCACGATCTCAGCTCACTGCAACCTCTGCCTCCCGGGTTCAAGCAATCCTCATGCCTCAGTCTCCCAAGTAGCTGGGATTACAGGCATGAGCCACCACACCTGGCTAACTTTTGTATTTTTAGTAGAGACAGGGTTTCGCCATGTTGGCCAGGCTTGTCTTGAACTCCTGACCTCAGGTAATCCACCCGCCTTGGCCTCCCAAAGTGCTGGGATTACAGGCATGAGCCACTGTGCCTGGCCGATGTGATGGTTTTATAAGGGTCTTCCCCCTTCACTTGGCACTCATTGTCTCTCCTGCCACCCCGTGAGGAGGTACCTTCCCCCATGATTGTAAGTTTCCTGAGGCTTCCCCAGCCACGCAGAACTGTGAGTTAACTAAACCTCTTTTCTTCATGAATTACCTAGTCTCATGTTATTTCTTCATAGCAGCATGAGAATGGACTAATACAGGAGTTTGTCCTCAGGTGTTGCTCCTCCTTCCAACCTCCCCAGGAGCAGCATTCAGGGCCAAGAGAGCCACAGTGACTCTGGCATACTCTGACACAATGAGTCATGGGTGTTCAGGAGGCAGAAGGAAGCTGTGTTGGAGAACAGGATGGGGCCGGGCTCCAAAGCCAAGCAGAAGAGAGTGGACTTGCGAAGATGGTGGGACAGGGACACACACTGGACCCGGACTAGGGGCTTGGAATTTCAGCCCAGCTCTGCCACCAACTAGCCGTGTGGTCTTTTTTTTTTTTTTTTTTTTTTTTTTTTTTTTTTTTTGAGACTGAGTCTGGCTCTGTCGCCCAGGCTGGAGTGCAGTGGCCGGATCTCAGCTCGCTGCAAGCTCCGCCTCCCGGGTTTACGCCATTCTCCTGCCTCAGCCTCCCGAGTAGCTGGGACCACAGGCGCCCGCCACTTCGCCCGGCTAGTTTTTTTGTATTTTTTAGTAGAGACGGGGTTTCACCGTGTTATCCAGGATGGTCTCGATCTCCTGACCTCGTGATCCACCCGTCTCGGCCTCCCAAAGTGCTGGGATTACAGGCTTGAGCCACCGCGCCCGGCCAGCCGTGTGGTCTTGATCAAATCAGAGTACAGCCATGCACATCAGTGCCCTCATCTGTAAAACTGGGCATTTGAAACAAATGACTACTGAGGGTTTGTGATTTCTTTCCTACTCTAAACAATAAAGCAAGACTCATGAAGAGTTTCTGAGAAAGAAAATGATGTCATTCAAGCCAAATCTTGGTAGAATTAGCCTGGAAGTGGGGTGCTGGGTGTTGAATCAGCTGCGCATTGTGGTTGAAGCCAGTGGGGTTTTCTGTTCTTGCAACATAAAGAACGCCTGCATGCTGGGTGCAGTATTCTTTAAGGCAGATATTAAGACACTGGGCAGTGAGACAATCATGTTTGAGTCCCAATTTCCATATTTCAGAACTGTGTGACTTTATAATAAAGCTTCACTACACTATTTTGAGCCTGCTTCTTCACCTGCAAAGTCAGGGTTAATCAGAATGCCCATCCCCTAGTGCAGCTGCCAGATCTGGAGTTACTGCAGGCCAAGAGCCTAGAAGGGCGCCTGGTACATACGGAAGCACTCAGTAGACACTGGCTCGCATCAACATGAATCCTGGCATGTTGCCAGCTCTCTTTTGCTTTTGGCTTTCCTGAATGCATTCCCACCACTTCTCCCTGTGTTCCTGCCCTCCTCACTGCTCCTGCCCACTGAATTGCCAGCAATGCCTACTGTTGCCATAGTTTCCCCAGATAAATAGAATGCTTCCCTTATTTTAACTTGGGCCTCACTGCCTTCTTCCTGAAACCCTTGGTGTTTTGGGAGCCATCACCACAGTTCCTTCTCTCTTCCCGTCTGCTCCAAGACATCTGCTCTTTCCAGGAATATAATCCAAAGCCTTGATTCTGTGAGCTCATTTCAAATGCCCTCCTTGCCACACTGAAGCCGTGGTGGCTTTCTGCCCGGTTTGAACCTCCCTTTGCTGTCATCCCTCCCTTGCCCAAGCACCCGCACCCCACCATACTGAAGAATTGGTGGCCAAGACTTTTTTTTTTTTTTTTTGAGACAAGAGTCTTGCTCTGTTGCCCAGGCTGGAGTGCAGTGGTGTGATCTCGACTCACTGCAAGCTCCGCCCCGCCAGGTTCACACCATTCTCCTGCCTCGGCCTCCTGAGTAGCTGGGACTATGGGTGCCCGCCACCACACCCGACTAATTTTTGTTTTGTTTTGTATTTTTAGTAGAGACAGGGTTTCACTGTGTTAGCCAGCATGGTCTCAATCTGTTGACCTCATGATCTGCCTGAATCGGCCTCCCAGAGTGCTGGGATTACAGGCATGAGCTACCGTGCCCGGCCAAGACTTTTTTTTTTACATTTATTTATTTTTTGAGACAGTCTTGCTCCGTCACCCAGGCTGGTGTGTAATGGTGCAATCTCAGCTGGCTGCAACCTCCGTCTTCCGGGTTCAAGCGATTCTCCGGCCTCAGCCTCCCAAGTAGATGGGATTACAAGCATGCACCACTGCACCCAGCTAATTTTTGTATTTTTAGTAGAGATGGACTTTTGCTATGTTGGCCAGGCTGGTCTCAAATTCCTAGCCTCAAGTGATCCAACCACCTTGGCCTCACAAAGTGCTCTCCATCCCGGCTCCTCCACCTCTTGCCAGGCACCCTCCCTACAGAGCTAGTGCCTCATCCTTCCATGACCTCCGGTCCACATATCCTCTTTCAATCTAAGGTTTCTGCAAAAGCTTTCAGGAAGGATTACATTTCCCATAATTGCCTTCATAAGAACTTTTTTTTAATTATTTAGAAATGCAGTTATATACATAGAACAATTAAAATTAAATTAAACTTTGTACAAATATTAAAATACTATCTTCACACCCACTGCAATGTACAGGATACCAAAAAATATATATATATATATAAAATAAAATAAAGCAAACCCAAACTAATTGAGTGACATCCTGCACAGAGCCGATTATGAATGCGTTGTTTTAAACCATTATATGAGTACCATTCTGCAAAGGATTCCATAGTGGTGCGATAACCTGAAGAAGCCAGGGCAGGGTGTGGGGACTGCCACACAGCCCACGTACATCTCTCCTCCTTGCTTGGCAATTGAGTGCTTTGCCCCTGCATCCCCTTCTGCTAGCTCTGCTGCTTGGCAGAGGGGCTCAACTTTGGGGTTTTCATTCACAATTCTACTAGGGTTTCAATGGGAAATTAAGAGCCATTTCCCAGCAAAGCTGGGCCTGCCACCTTTTCCTCTCTAGGGAACCAGCAACTATATCATTCAGACCAAACATATGCCAAGCAAAATATTCTCCAAGTCCCACCTTGGGGCACCAATAATGACTGTCCCTATTCCAAGAGCCTAGAGACCCAGCAGGCCTAAAAGCAGCTCCCAGCCTCACTCGCTGTCCTTGGCATTAAGCTGTGAAGCCTGCATGCTGCTTCCCTGCTAGGCCTTTTTTTTTTCTTTGGGGGTGAGGAGTAAGGATGCAGAAATGTTTGCAGCATATTTCATTCTCTATGCAAGGATGTTCCTCAGAAATGGAGGCGACAATGTTATGTGGGAACCAAGTGGTTTGAGTGCTCGGCTGGGACTGGGAGGGAAAGGGCTAAGAGCTATCTATTCCCGTGCCACCACCCATGAAGCAGGAAGAGTATACCTTTGTCTGAATTGCCATCTGGCTTCTCCACTGAACTTTAAAGCTGGCGGGAGGAGGAGGAGGGCAAGATGAATGGGAAAGAAAATATTAGCTTAAGATCTGTTTGCAAATGGAGTGCTTGTATTTATAGAATGTACATTGAAATGCCTTATAAAACCAAACTCATAAAGTGGCCAGGATTCAGTCCATTTCACAGTTCATACCCAGTGAAACGGGAACACAGCACATAAAATACAGAAATGGCAAAAGATAGAGCCCACCTGCTAAACGAAGGCATGGAAGGGACGGATATTTTTTTTTTTTTTTTTTTTTTTTTTTTTTTTTGAGACGGAGTCTCGCTCTGCCGCCCAGGCTGGAGTGCAGTGGCCGGATCTCAGCTCACTGCAAGCTCCGCCTCCCGGGTTCACGCCATTCTCCTGCCTCAGCCTCCCGAGTAGCTGGGACTACAGGCGCCCGCCACCTCGCCCGGCTAGTTTTCTGTATTTTTTAGTAGAGACGGGGTTTCACCGTGTCGGCCAGGATGGTCTCGATCTCCTGACCTCGTGATCCACCCATCTCGGCCTCCCAAAGTGCTGGGATTACAGGCTTGAGCCACCGTGCCCGGCCGGGACGGATATTTTAAGTGATTTTCACCATATTCTGGCCCTTGAAAGTCATTAGAATGTGACTGCAAGTCACCAGGATATTAAACCGTCAGCTCAAGTGTGCAAAACAAAACAAAACAAACAAAAACAAACCCAAAAACTCTTTTAAATGTCCTTTGGTGCTGGCCATTCTCCTGCATCAGCCTTCTGCTGGAATGCCCTAGAGGTGAGCCCGGGAAAGCAGGGCTGTGGCCGGTTTCTACCACCTGTTTCCACCTGCTCCGGGCTCCTTAGGCAGCCTCTCTTCTAACAGCCTGCCACCTGCTGCTGCCCTTGTCTCTCAGCCAGGCCCCACCTCAAGGCAGCTGTGGAGTCCCTAATCCCTCAGTAAGGGACAAAGCCCAGAAGCCCTAGAAATAGCAGCACATGGCTGATGGTTAAGAAGAAATTGCTTTGGAAGAAAGAGAAATAACTGGGGGAAGAAGCTGTCACAGACTTCAGCAGCGAGGAGAGAATGAGCTCCTGTACTCACAGGCCCAGGAGCCTCTGGGAAGTGGGCCTCATCAAAGCCAGTGACAAGAAGGAGGGGAGGAGCCAAGGCTCCCATTGTTCTGATTTCCTTTCCTACCAGGTGGACAAGCCTGGGCTTGCCCTCCTCAGTGTTGTTAAGTGGAGGGCAGGGCGGAAAGAGGTTTCAGGAGAAGGAAGGCTTTTCATTTCACCAGGGATCAAGCTGGTCATCTATGCAGCTGAATAAACCCCAAACAAAAAGTGCAATCTCTTAGTGGGGAAAAACCCCAGAGTAACAAGATAGAAAAAGGCAAGATCTTCCATTTTAAAACCATTCTAGAATAGAATTCAGGTTTTGAAACAGTGAAAAACAAAAGCTGAAGGCTCAGTAGTGAGTCTTCGGACTACCACCCCTCCCCCATTTGTCCCTGCTTTCTTTTTTGGAGGAAGACAAGGGCACTGCTGTGGGTGTGGTAAGGCGACTGGGGCCATTAGGGACACCTCTCCAGGTGGGCCAATGCTAGTCTCATCTGCCTTCTGGTTCTAGCACCTTCTCCAACCAGCTCCCTACCTAACTATGCTTTCCTGGACTCAGCACAGCAGATGAGGGCTCCTAGGGGAGGGGAAGTGTGGGAGTGGCCAACAGGCACAGCAGGCACTGCCCTTACCCTGAGAGGAAGGAAGGAAGACTACAAGTGGCAGCAAGAGGCCAGGGAATGACTGGGTGGTAAAGTGCGTGTGTAAGCGCGGAGGCAAGAGGCAAGAGGGTAACAGGCTGGGAGAAGACCACTCCCCTTATCTTCTAGGCCACCCACGCCTGGAGCCAACCCTGTTAGGTAAGGTACTGAAAAATATACTGGGATTTTTATTATTTTTAGCACCCCCAAGCAGAGAGGCTCAGGGGAGGAGCAGACATGCAGCACAGGGTCCGCTTCGAAGTTTCCCAGCCACAGTGCTTCAGAAAATTTCAGAAAAAAGCGAAACAAACATTCCTTACTGCTGCGTCTATCTTCTGAAGATGATAGCAGCTGGCAGAGTTCGTCCACCCCAGCCTAGTTAGCATTCAACACATGGCTATGGGAGAGTGCCCCTCATCAGCGGGCTCCTCCCCCAGGGCCCTGTACTCCAGGCTACTCCACACCCCTCTGCCCACCTCAGGCCAGTAAGGTCAGGGTGCATATGGACTGTTTCTCAGCCCTTCCCCCAGAGGGCCAGGGAAGACAAGGAATCGTTTGTCAGCCGTGACATGCGAGTGGTGGCAGGGAAGGGCAGAAGTAGGAAAAGCAGCAGCACAGCAAGCAGCAGGCCACTTCCTGGGCACAGTTACTAAGGCACGTGACCATGGTGAGGAGGATCCTCAGGACTGGGCTAGAGCTGCCTGCAGCCACCCGGGGACTCAGTCTGCGCCCCTCGGCCTCCCCTCCGTCACCACAAACCCAGAAAGGGGCAACCTGGCTAGATTGCCAGTGACCAGATGGGCACTCCATGGCATCTCAGCAACTCTCCTTCCTGCCCCAGGCCCCTGTGGGTAGCAAGAAAGCCAGAGCTATCTGGGATAAAACCCAGGAGGCAGCATGCAACTTCCCCTTATACTCCAGGGAAACAGAAAAAAGACAAGGCCAGGAAGGCCGACGCTGGAAGTAGGAAGTGAGAACTTGCATATTAGGAAGACAATCATTATCAGCCATTTTCCTTCTCTCCCTTGGGATCTTCTGGATGCTTCTTGGAAACACTCAACTCAACAAGGCCAGGAGCTTGCGCCTTTGGGCCAGATGGCTGGGTCCTGGGCCAGCTTGGGCATGATTTTCCAAATCTTCCATCCTCGGCCAAGGAAATGTGCCACCAGGGTCAACCCAGGGCAAGCCCAGGGACTACACTCTCACCCCAGTTAGAGCCACTTCTGCCACTCCTGACTCAAGAGCTCTCACACCTGGATCTGCTCCTGCAAAGGGCAGCAGGGGCAGCCCTCAAAGGAAACAGGATAGACCCAGGCCTGGCCCCCTATGTGGCAGGGGGCAGCAGTGCAGCCACTAAGGCTTGTGGACAGCAACAAGCCTGCATGACAGGGAAACTGGACAGGGTGGGGGAAAGGCACAAGTAAACACAGCAGCACTCAGGCCCACAGGAGCTGGTGGGGGCTGCTGCCAAAGAGCTGGCTGGAGGGGACCCAGAGGCTTAGGAAAAGGGAGGGTTCGATCCAGCACATTCAAATATGTCTCCAACAGACGGGAAGGCTGGGCCAGGCAAAGAGCCAATTCCTCTAGCTGTCCAACAGGCAGATGGTGAGAATCTTCCTTGAGTTTCCAGCAAGGTGGGCCTATAGGGCCCTCAGAGATACACAGGTACACAGGTGGCAGCTCAGGTATCCAGGTAAGGTGGCTGGAGAGTACAGGGTGCTCAATCCCACAGGGAGAGGGAGGAAGGGCTGAGAGAACCTCGCAGACAGGAAAGGCTAGCCGCTGCCCTCATGCTTCTTTCAACAGTGGAATATCTGCAGGAAGACCAGAAGAAAAGCACAGTGGTTACCTCGTGTGGGTCTCCAGAGCACTCTCGACCCCACTGCAAATTAGGGGCTATCCCACATAGCCCGTAATTTAAAGAAAGTAAATGTCCCACTCATACACTTCTAGGTAGGCAAAAACTCCCTACTTCCTTTTTATGACTTTCTAGCTTATCTTTCTCACTGCCTATGTGAAACAAAACTGAATGTTCAGCCTGGTATTCGAACCACCCTCCTCTCTGCTCTCTGCCTTAGCTCTGCTGGTCTAGTCCCTTCCCTTTCTCTCCTAATTCCACCCTATGAGGCTACAAAGCCCTGTGAAGTCCCACTGCCTCCTAAAGCAATCTGCCAGTCGTGTGACTTTGGATAAATCATTTCCCCTCTTTTGGTTTCAGCTTCTTCATATGCTGTGGGCCTCAAGCTCCCAACTTCCTAGGATATTATCAGTCCCAAACAGCTCAGGCATGGCCTGCAAGGAACTCACTGACTTCTGGGTCTTGTTTTCTGAACCCCTCATTTTGACATAGATGCTACAATTCCTGGTTCTATTATTTCTTGAGTATAGGCCCCACCATCTTCCCAAATGGCTGATACTCCATGCAGGAAGATAGCACATTTCATATTTTCTCTGTATCACCCCTGAAACCTAATCCAGCGTTAGGCACAAGATGGCCTCTCAAAATGCTTGTTAAATACAAAAAACAAAGCTAGGTAGCATGGAAGAGGAGGAGGAGGAGGGCCCCACCTTGGCTCCTTGGGAGGGTAAGGGCTATGATATACACTTAGACACATCTCACAATATATGTGGCTGACTGTGGGGTTACTGGCTTCCAGATTCAAACCTGGGTCAACTATTTTAATGGCCAACCAAGAAAAAGGAAGGCAAGCTGTTGATAACCAGGAAGCTCCATAAACATGATCTGCCTTCAATAATTTCCAACTTCTTTGCTTTCAGATATTCTAAACCTTAGACATTTACTATGCCCAGGATACCCAGGAAGCATAAAGTTTCCTCTAAGGCTCTTTTAGGGAAGCTTTCTGAGTGTACAAGTCTTCACTATAGAAAGGGGCATCTAGGGTTAGTCTCATCCTGAACCACACTGGGATTTACCTTAAAGATAGCTTTCAAAGTGACAGACTCAAGCCCAAGGTAAACTGGGCTCTGGCAAAGGCAGAAACATCAGGAGGCAATAATTTCATTCTATGATTGTTTGCCACAAGGGTGCTAGAGCCAGCTGGAAGGCAGCATCTGGCTTCAAATCCCAGCTCAGCCATTTACCAAGTGGGCCAAGTGACTTACCTTCTTTGAGCCATAGTTTCCTCAGCTGTAAAATGGGGATGTCAATAAACACCTATGTCTTAGGATCATTGTGATGTTTAACTGAGATAGTGCAAGCAAACGAACTAGCATAGTACCCGGAACACTCCTGTTCAGAAAGCAGCAGCTGTCTGCTTTGGATAGGCTCTCATTTTTCCGTAAAATAACCTATGCCTCCTTGTCATTCCCGACCTTTCAGGAACATAACATTTATAACAAGAGGACAGACCCCATCCGCAACTCCAACAAGCTGTCTATCTTTTGATTTAGCAAGGCTCTGTGACCATGAATGGCCTTAGAGACTCCAAATGATCAGAATTCACGGGCAACAGTGAAAAGTCTCACTATAGAGAGCCCAAAGCCCTACTCAGTACTCTGAGGGTGAAATTCTATTTTGTAGGCAAATATCCCAGGTACTATCTTTTTTTGCTAAAAATATACCAATTATTAGAGAGGCTCACAGTCCTTCCTCACTCCCAGCAAGGACCCTAAGCAGCTAATAATTCATGTTCAGCTCAGACCACTCACCATCTGTGTACTCCTCTGACGTGAGGGATAAAAGGCTTTGTATGTCACTGTTCTCTGAATCTGCAGCTTCTTTGTGTGCCAGTTGGCGGTTCCCTGAGCCGGCCACCCAGGAAGAGGTGGTTGCCTGATGCACCATCACAGTCTCTGAGCCCCGAGAGCCCCAGACTTCACATAGTCCAGACTGGCCTGGGGCCTCATCCTCTCCACCTGCAGAGGAGCAGGCCCCTTGGTCCGGCGGCTGTTGCTCCCTTGACACACTCCTCCCACTGGGCCCAGACCCTTCTGACAGCACAATCTGTACTCTGGGGTCAGCGGGTGGCACACAGTGACCAGAACTGCCATATACAGCCTCCTCATATGATGGTAGTGCAACCTGGACTCCATCCACCATGATGGAGACCTGGTCCCCAGATACTCCCTGGTCACGCCTGGAGTGGAGGAGGAAAAGACAAAGGATGAATTAGAATAAACACACAGATAAACAAGTACAATAATAATAACAATAGCAGCAGCCACCAGTTTCGAGCACTTACTATGTAACAGGCAAAGCACTAAGAATTTTAAACATCTTATGCTGGATTCTCACCTCAGCCCTTTCAGGTAGGGATTCGCCAAGAATGCAAATGAGGCTCAGAGAAGTTAATTAACTTGCCCGCGATCACACAGCTGGTAAAGGATGGAGCCAGGATTTGAATCCAGTTCCATCAGCCTCCAAAAACTGTGTTCTTAACCTCTGGGTACACAGGCACCTGGCCCTTTTGCCCTGTGGAAAAACTAGGAGCCTAGAGACCCAGAAATAAAAGCATTCATTGAGCATGGCTAAGATAAGAAAGTGAGAGAATGACAGTGGCATATATCTGTGAATATACTAAAAACCACTTCACTGTACACATTAAATAGGTATATTGTATGGTATGTGGAATATATCTCAATAAAGCCGTTAAAAAAATAGGGAAGCACTATGGCCTTAAAGTGGGATACTGGACTAGAAATCACAATAATTTTGTTCTGACTCAGCCATACTGCTTGATTTTTTTTTAACTTTGTAAACTTTTTAAAAAATTAGAACACAAATACAAAAAAGAGAACACAAGAAAAATCTATGTACAGCTAGCTGATTTACTCCAAAAGTAACACTGGTATAAAACTCCTACATAGGTCAAGAAAAAGGACACTGCCCAGACCCTAGACCCTTTGCACCTGTCCCAAAATCACTCCCATTGCCTCACCACAAAAAGTAACCACTATCCAGACTTTCATGAAAATCATTTCTTTGCTTTTTATTTTAACAGTTCTACTACCTAAACGTGAATCCTTCAACACTATGGTTTAGTTTTGCATATTTTTTTTAAATAAAAAAAATTGTTTTTCTTTTGAGAAAGGGTCTTACTGTTGCCTAGGCTGGAGTGCAGTGGCGTGATCACAACCCACTGCAGTCTTAATATCCTGGGCTCAGGTGATCCTCCCACCTCAGCCTCCCAAGTAGCTGGGACTAAGGCATGCACCACCACGCCTGGCCAATTTTTTGTAGAGACGGAGTTTCTCCATGTTGCCCAGGCTGGTCTTGAACTCCTGGGCTCAGGCAATCCTCCCACCTCCTCCTCCCAAAGGATTACACGCATGAGCCATGGCACCCAGACAGTTTTGCATATTTTTAATCTTTACTTGAATGGGATAACAAAGTAAATTTGTGAGAGTATATATCTGTTTCTGGCTTCTTTTATTCAACATCATACATGTCATGCAGATACCTTTTTTGGGGATCACTTTTGTTATACACATAAATATGCCTTTTTCTCCCTGAACCTTAAAAGTAAGGTGAAGACGTTACTTAACATATACTTCCTAAAAGTATCCTTTCTGATATAACTACATTATCAGATCCCAGAAATTCAACCTTGGTGTAATACAATAACACACATTTTCCTAACTATCCAAAAATATTTCTTTTTTTTTTTTTTTTTTTTTTTTTTTTTTTTTGAGGGGGGTCCTCCTTTTTACCCCCGCGGGGGGGGGGG